>NC_060211.1:29177954-29479090 GCF_021130785.1 Homalodisca vitripennis
TGCTGGGGTGGTACGTGCCAAACAAACTTAAAACCTCTTATAACAATTCAGAAAAAATGTTTAGAATTATTTTTTAAAAAAATATAGGTAAGATCAATCTTTCCCAATTTTTTGTTTACTAAAGGTTCTTCTAATAAGATATGTATGTATATAAAGTTTCAAAAATATTGTATATAAGAAGTAAAAGTTACAGAGATATAATTGAATATAAATGCAGGCTGAGAAATGCAGATTATTTTTCAGTTCTAAACATGGTACTCTAAATTTGTTATGGTTTACCTAATCTTTAGTTATACTAAAGAATATTAATTTGATAAATATTGACCCTTAAACCAGTTTATTCAGAAAATGTTGGTAGATTAAATCTTTACAAATATACTCAAGTTTTGTGTGGAGCACATATTATTATATGAAATGAAATGAAACGAAAAATGACTTTATTAGAGGCGAAGTTAGGACTATAAAGTCCTCTCTACCACTTAACCTCATATGAGGATGTGAGATAGTTTTAACCCCAGAATTGACGCATGTTACTTTTGAAAATTATATGTAGATTAATAATACTGCCATGCCATTTAGTTATTTTCTTAGAAATTCTTAATCCTAAAAACCTTATTTTATAAAACCTTACTTTTTGCTAAAACAGTTTTTTTTTATAATGCCCTTAATCGTTTTTTACTTGTTTAATTTAACCGCTAATATTAACTAGAAGTATTTAGTACACTTGCATACTTACTTAGTCATTGAGTTAGTTAGTGATTGTTCCAACTTACATCTTTAGGCTTATGTTTCAGTCATTATTATATTTTATTTGTTAAATGGTTTTTTGCCATATAGGTGAAATAAATCAATCAATTTTCAGCCAAATAGTTGGTAAATAAAGCCGTTCATATCGCAATACTATAAACATTAAATTTATTTCTAGACTCTTGATTTTTCAAAACAATAACTTGGAAATTACAGAAGATAAACGTTCACATCACCAAACCTGCACTTTTTAGTCCTCTCTGTGTTGATAACACGACAACACTAATACGTAGTTTATGATAAATGTTGAAATTATTTAATTAGGTAATATAAATGATTCTGAGCTGAAATTTAAAAAATTCTCAACAATTTGCACAATATTGTAACCATAGCAATAGTTTAGGAAGAAATCATTGAAAATTCGGAACTCATAAAGCAAAGGTGTTTTGGACCATTTTTCCTACAAACTAATGAAAAATTCTATGGTTCCTACAGACAAGTGTAAAGTTTAAAGAACAAGTGACAGAGAAAAATAAAAAAGTGAACACCCCCACTATTGCAAGATTTTTTACATTTACTTTCCATTTGAACATTTACATGTATGAAGTGTTAATGATTCAAAAGCTCCAAGACTCTGCTGAAGTTGTCAGTAACATTTAACATGTAAATGTAGCACATTTTAACGGAAAACACAAGTTAATGCTAACTAGATACTGGCGTGATTGTTCTTCGATTTCTAAATTTCACTAACCAGGAATCCAATTCCAGACCGCTACGCTCTTGATCTTCCACTTCTAAATTCCACTAAGGATATTGGCTACCCAAGGACCAATTCCAGTTGCCTAATGATACACTATTGATCTTCCACTTCTAAATTCCACTGAGAATACTCGCTACCTGTGAACCAACTTCTACTTTCTGAAAGGTACGCTATTGTTGTTCTATTTCTAAATTTCACTACCAGTGGAACAATTTCCATTTGACAGCTAGTTTCCACTTCTAAATTCCAGTGAGGATACTGGCTACCTGGGGACCGATTCCCGTTGCATAATGATTCACTATTGATCTTCCACTTCTAAACTCCACTGAGGATACTCGGTATACGGGGACCAAATTCCACTTACAACAGAATGGTACGCTATTGTTCTTCCATTTCTAAATTTTACTACATGTGGAATATATTCAAGTTGACAGCTGGCTTCCATTTTAAATTCCAGTGAAGACACTCGCTACCTGGGGACCGATTCCCGTTGCATAATGATTCACTATTGATCTTCCACTTCTAAACTCCACTGAGGATACTCGGTATACGGGGACCAAATTCCACTTACAACAGAATGGTACGCTATTGTTCTTCCATTTCTAAATTTTACTACATGTGGAATATATTCCAGTTGACAGCTGGCTTCCATTTTAAATTCCAGTGAAGACACTCGCTACCTGGGGACCGATTCCCGTTGCATAATGATTCACTATTGATCTTCCACTTCTAAACTCCACTGAGGATACTCGGTATACGGGGACCAAATTCCACTTACAACAGAATGGTACGCTATTGTTCTTCCATTTCTAAATTTTACTACATGTGGAATATATTCCAGTTGACAGCTGGCTTCCATTTTAAATTCCAGTGAAGACACTCGCTACCTGGGGACCGATTCCCGTTGCATAATGATTCACTATTGATCTTCCACTTCTAAACTCCACTGAGGATACTCGGTATACGGGGACCAAATTCCACTTACAACAGAATGGTACGCTATTGTTCTTCCATTTCTAAATTTTACTACATGTGGAATATATTCCAGTTGACAGCTGGCTTCCATTTTAAATTCCAGTGAAGACACTCGCTACCTGGGGACCGATTCCCGTTGCATAATGATTCACTATTGATCTTCCACTTCTAAACTCCACTGAGGATACTCGGTATACGGGGACCAAATTCCACTTACAACAGAATGGTACGCTATTGTTCTTCCATTTCTAAATTTTACTACATGTGGAATATATTCCAGTTGACAGCTGGCTTCCATTTTAAATTCCAGTGAAGACACTCGCTACCTGGGGACCGATTCCCGTTGCATAATGATTCACTATTGATCTTCCACTTCTAAACTCCACTGAGGATACTCGGTATACGGGGACCAAATTCCACTTACAACAGAATGGTACGCTATTGTTCTTCCATTTCTAAATTTTACTACATGTGGAATATATTCCAGTTGACAGCTGGCTTCCATCTTTAAATTCCAGTGAGGATACTCGCTACCTGGGGACCGATTCCCGTTGCATAATGATTCACTATTGATCTTCCACTTCTAAACTCCACTGAGGATACTCGGTATACGGGGACCAAATTCCACTTACAACAGAAATGGTACGCTATTGTTCTTCCATTTCTAAATTTTACTACATGTGGAATATATTCCAGTTGACAGCTGGCTTCCATTTTAAATTCCAGTGAAGACACTCGCTACCTGGGGACCGATTCCCGTTGCATAATGATTCACTATTGATCTTCCACTTCTAAACTCCACTGAGGATACTCGGTATACGGGGACCAAATTCCACTTACAACAGAATGGTACGCTATTGTTCTTCCATTTCTAAATTTTACTACATGTGGAATATATTCCAGTTGACAGCTGGCTTCCATTTTAAATTCCAGTGAAGACACTCGCTACCTGGGGACCGATTCCCGTTGCATAATGATTCACTATTGATCTTCCACTTCTAAACTCCACTGAGGATACTCGGTATACGGGGACCAAATTCCACTTACAATAGAATAGTACGCTATTGCTCTTCCATTTATAAATTTCACTAACTGTGGATGAAATCCAGTTGACAGCTGTTGCACTATGATTCTTCCACTACCTTAATTCCACTTAGGATACTCGCCACCTATGGCAAAATACCATTTTGAATGTTGACTGACCACCTACTACACCACTTACGTTTTGATTGAATATTTGCATGTCAATGGAGCTCACTGAATAATTTAATAATTACGTACTTATAAAACTAGGTTTTTACTCATTCTTATTAGTTCTTTGCTATGTGGAACAATGAAGACTGGTCTTTAATCTCAATTTACTTCTCTGTCTCTATATAAAAAAAACTTGTAGGGTCCACTAGTATTTTATTATTTAATCGTTATCGTTTAAAAATGCATTTCCTAAAAGTATAAATAAAACACAAATTTTGTGATTTATTAGAATTAGGGGTTATCCAATTCAATTTGGAGGGAGGGGAAAACATTAAATGTATAATTCTATTTGAGCCAAAACTGGTCCAATGAGTTTAGTGCGTGGAAAACAATTTGCGTGTTCTTAAAATCCTTAAAAACTATAATTTATCCTTTAAAATATTATTATTATAGCCTAATATTACTTTCCTTAATAAGTGTTGACACTTTTCCAAAAACAACATTTTTTAAATAAAAGACATGAAAAATTCAAGCGTCTGACATTTTCATGTGAGTAAACAATTATTAAAATATAAATGAAAGAGTCTAACGTGTAGTATATTGATATATAATTGTATGACCATTGTCTGATGATTTTCTTGGGTGGCTATATTTTCAACCTTAGACTTTAGGTTGCCTCGCATGCAATACATCAGAACTCATTCATGAGTCCAGTTTATCCCTGAGCAGCAAGTAAATAGATACAATATATCTGCTCACTGTTGGACATTTTAAACATTTCTCATAAATACTAATAGATTACTATTATTTATCTTCTTTTTAAAGGATTTCTCAGACATCCTGTCCGAGGTATGCCAGGAAATGATACAAAATCAGGTTTACCCAGTTATCCAAGTAGCAATCAACAACTGTTGTGAAATTTGGTTCCAGCAGGATGGAGCACCCCCACACTATGGCCTGCATGTCATATTTATTTTAACAAAATTTTTCCAATTCTCTGGATAGGCAGAAGAGGAAGTATCAAGTGGCCACCAAGATCACCAAATCTATCTTTATTTGACTATTTTTGTTTGGGGTCACATATGCAACGTTTATCAAAGGAAATCCCAGTACATCAATGCCCTTATGGACGAATACGTATAGGAATGCGAAGCCGTGGGTAACTGCTATTAAAAAATATATGTATGTGGCAAATACTTCCTCATTTATAGAAACATTTGAGTGTCACCTGGCCCGTGAGCAAAGTTGTAGAAAGAGATATCGTGTGAAAGATGCCCACAAATAAAATTAACGTAATAAAAGTCATACTACAGAAATATATTCAATTCTGCACATATATTGTCTTTACATACTATGACAAAGTAAGGTAGTTTGCCAATATAGACCTAGAGTCAAGAGGCAATTTGTACTTTATAAACGCACAAACCTGGTTTTTCCTAACATCGATAGAGGATTGTTTCCAAGAAAAGAAATCTTCGTCTGCCGTGCTAGTTTTGGCGGAGGTCAACATGAGAAGGTACTGAAAGGATTAAAATTATGAATTAATAATTTCCCCTCAGATTATATTTTTCCTAGATTGAAATACACCAAAAACCATTCGTCATACGTGGAAATAAATATTAAAACAGTGTTAGCTGACAATACACAAATCCTTAAAGTGGCGACTTTCAGTTTCTCTATCTAGTTGCCTGACGGTGGTATAACTTCTGTTTATGTGCCAATTAAATCCAATGCAAAATGTTTCATCTGCTGTATTGACCTTTTTCCTTGCCTTAGCCATGTTCACACCCTCGGCGACACCAACCCATCCATCGTACGCCTCATCGAAGGAAAAAGAGTATCTTTGTGTCAGAACAAAGTCTACAAAAAATGAAATATACTTTATAACAATAACTAAAATTGAACAAGTCTCACAAAAGCAATAGGCTCATAAACTTTTAATGAGCAAACTTTCTTAGTTGAATTAGTAACAGATTCTGCTAATAATAAAGAAATCCTTTTTTTCAATAACTGAGCTTTGAACTGAGTATTTGCACCAACACGAATAGAAATACGAGCTATAATTATAGAATGGTTGACGTAAAACAATTTAACTTCTTTGAACCACAGTTTTAATCACAATTTGTAAATAACCGATTAAAATAATCATTGTCCATGTCATGATCCGCATTTTTCAAATCAAATCAAATTTATTCCCTTCACTAGCGTTACAACATAATGAAAACAAGAACAGATTTTTAAAATAGGAAAGAAAAACTTTAACTGTATATTAAAAAATTAAAATTATTGACAACTTTATATTAAAATGAAAGCCTACATAGGCAGTATAGCCTGTGTTTGGGTATGCGTTGTTAAAAGTTTGTCATAAAAGAAAGCAAAATAAAAAGTAAATGTAATTATGTGTTGAAAGAGTAATTTGATATGAAATGAGTTAGAGCCAAAATAATTATTATGTGGAATAAATCAACAGTAAGATAGACACTAATTAGATGATATCGTAATATATTCAGAAACCATCTACCAGCAGAAAAAGCACTGGAAAAGACGTAATAAAATGTAATTATAAGAAATACGCTTACTCAGAAGGGTTCAATTTTTCCAGCTGAAAAACCGACAAATGACACTTTTGTGGATGTCCAGAAACATTACACCATTAAGGGTTGAAGTGGGATATTTGGGCTAAGGGATAAACTTGATCAAAAGGTTTAGTTTATTGCGTAGGATGATGTTAGAGTAGGTGGGCTCTCTTGGTATTAAAGTTTGCAAGCCTTGAGGGAGAAACATTTTTGCTTTGACTGCTATAGTCTGATTCTGGGAAATCCAACCCTTCTTCCCAAGTTGCAATGATATTTAGTGCTCACTATCCTTTCTCGAATTAGCAGCACCATGGGATCATTCCAAGAAAATCGGCTCCAATTCCTTGGGGAAAAGTACTAGTACAACATGGACCCATTTTTATTCAGTCGACTGGATTGCTTCATCCAGCAATGCTCCAGCAGATCTAGTAGTAATCTTAAGATTCAAGTGACTGAATCGGAGAACGATGGGCATCAGCATACATAATCTTCTTTTGGAATTAATTTAGACTCAAAGATTGATTGTCCTGATAATACGCCGTGATAACTGTGTGGCATGAAAAATCACCCAACATTGAAAACCTTCCCAATCACTGATGTCAATAACGCACAGGATTTAGCCTCTTTTACAGGCGGAAGCGTAAAAAAGTTTCTAGTCAATAACATACAACTAATCGTGGTCGTGCGCTACGGTCTATCCGATATGCCCATAAAATCGCCGCTTCTAAGTCTCTAATAGCTGTTAACAGAAATACTTTTTCTCTGTCTGCTTACAATTTAACAGTTTTCAAAGAGCTCTGATCGTAGTGTTTTCTAAATAATACTGTTGGACCCGTGTAGGATTGCATTGTTATATCTCAATGTTAATTTAAGGGCACACTAGCAAGATATACTCTACACAGTCTACTCAGTAGGAAAAATCTTTCTGAACCTACTCTGCAAGCTCCCACCTTTAATATTATTGGGTTATAAAAATTCATTCGTTTCTTTGTGAACATAAAACATATTTGCTGAATAGGATGAATAATAATAAAGGGATGTAATGTACATTAGTAGAAGGAGGGTTCTTGTTTGTGACGTTCTATTAAGGTGACGCAAAGTAGGCGTCTCAGACCAGTGTCAAAAGAAGGCAAAATCAACTATGGTTATAAATATACACTTTTTGAAAATATTTCAATAGATCGTTTTGTTTTCTATTAGGACAAGAATCTTAGAAAATTGCGCCTAGTTAAGGACCTTTGCGCTGCTTCCTGAATGACAGGATATTTTAGATGGGTAAGGTTGGAGTGGGGCCGGCCTAATGTTGGGATTCATGAGGAAAAGTGTAGGGCACTAATCTCAAGTCATGTCCCCTAGGAAGAAGGAGTAGCCACTACATGTGGAATATATTCCAGTTGACAGCTGGCTTCCATCTTTAAATTCCAGTGAGGATACTCGCTACCTGGGGACCGATTCCCGTTGCATAATGATTCACTATTGATCTTCCACTTCTAAACTCCACTGAGGATACTCGGTATACGGGACCAAATTCCACTTACAACAGAATGGTACGCTATTGTTCTTCCATTTCTAAATTTTAACTACATGTGGAATATATTCCAGTTGACAGCTGGCTTCCATCTTTAAATTCCAGTGAGGATACTCGCTACCTGGGGACTCGATTCCCGTTGCATAATGATTCACTATTGATCTTCCCACTTCTAAATTCACTGAGGATACTCGCTACCTGGGAACCAAATTCTACTTGCCGAAAGGTACGCTATTGTTCTTCCATTTCTAAATTGCACTACCTGTGAAACATATTCTAGTTGACAGCTGGTTTCCATCTTTAAATTCCAGTGAGGATACTCGCTACCTGGGGACTGATTCCCGTTGCATAATGATTCACTATTGATCTTCCACTTCTAAACTCCACTGAGGATACTCGGTATACGGGGACCAAATTCCACTTACAATAGAATAGTACGCTATTGCTCTTCCATTTATAAATTTCACTAACTGTGGATGAAATCCAGTTGACAGCTGTTGCACTATGATTCTTCCACTACCTTAATTCCACTTAGGATACTCGCCACCTATGGCAAAATACCATTTTGAATGTTGACTGAACCACCTTACTACACCACTTACGTTTTGATTGAATATTTGCATGTCAATGGAGCTCACTGAATAATTTAATAATTACGTACTTATAAAACTAGGTTTTTACTCATTCTTATTAGTTCTTTGCTATGTGGAACAATGAAGACTGGTCTTTAATCTCAATTTACTTCTCTGTCTCTATATAAAAAAAACTTGTAGGGTCCACTAGTATTTTATTATTTAATCGTTATCGTTTAAAAATGCATTTCCTAAAAGTATAAATAAAACACAAAATTTTGTGATTTATTAGAATTAGGGGTTATCCAATTCAATTTGGAGGGAGGGGAAACATTAAATGTATAATTCTATTTGAGCCAAAACTGGTCCAATGAGTTTAGTGCGTGGAAAACAATTTGCGTGTTCTTAAAAACTATAATTTATCCTTTAAAATATTATTATTATAGCCTAATATTACTTTCCTTAATAAGTGTTGACACTTTTCCAAAAACAACATTTTTTAAATAAAAGACATGAAAAATTCAAGCGTCTGACATTTTCATGTGAGTAAACAATTATTAAAATATAAATGAAAGAGTCTAACGTGTAGTATATTGATATATAATTGTATGACCATTGTCTGATGATTTTCTTGGGTGGCTATATTTTCAACCTTAGACTTTAGGTTGCCTCGCATGCAATACATCAGAACTCATTCATGAGTCCAGCTTATCCCTGAGCAGCAAGTAAATAGATACAATATATATCTGCTCACTGTTGGACATTTTAAACATTTCTCATAAATACTAATAGATTACTATTATTTATCTTCTTTTTAAAGGATTTCTCAGACATCCTGTCACCTTAGTCTCTTCATGATAGTCCCATCCACACCCCAGTCTATTATTTCATTCACTTAAGCTCTTTATTTACATTACTTAGAACGATCGGAACTCTTCTTCTCTGAATGGGATATTTTCCATTAACTAACATACTCTAATTCGAGCATAAGGATAATTAGAAATGTAATGTATTGATCACCAAAGTTTCGTTTCCATAACCACGCGTGCAGTACAAAGATAACATACAACAGTGTACTCAACTGCGTCATTTTAAGTTATGTTTGATACCATGGATTAGTTTCGTTTTGTGGCATGACAAAGGTGCTTCAATCTATGTAATAATGACAATATTATATTATATCAAAGCGATCAAGACCACTTTGAAGTTTTGTTGAAACAATACTGTGGGAATTGTAATAAAATTTGTAAAATAGTTGGTGCCTTGTAAATTTTTTATAACTAAATGAGTTGTTTTTGTTATGTGTCTTTAAACACTTTCAATAGACGCCATTTTGTGAATATTACAGAAAATAGGAAAATTGATTTATATTTTCATCTTAATTATTCAAACCTATGTGCCAAATGTGTTTTCCATAGCTGAAATAGTTCTAGAGATATGAGTTTTTTTTATAAAATATACAAAATATCGGCCAGCAGCTAAACTACACATTTTTCAACCTCCATAGGACTTTTTTGCTTGAAATGAGTTTGTGACACACTTTTGTGAACACCCTGTATATATATTTAAGTGTGCGTGCGTGCGTGCGTGCGTGCGTGCGTGCGTGCGTGCGTGCGTGCGTGTGTGTGTGTGTGTGTGTGTGTGTGTGTGTGTGAATTTAAGTAGATGGAACCATGCATTTTCTAGAATTACCCAGTCTCTAGGACCAGATGGACAATACCGCATCTTGGCCATTAGGACCTCCAATAATCCTCAGCTTTGATGTTCACCTAACTAATAAAAACTACTTATACTATAAGCCACAGAATCAGGGTTTGTAACGTCACCTGGCCACTAGAACCAGGTTACCCGTAGATTACTTCAATCCCAGTGAGACACTGGACTGTAATATCATTTCTCCTCTATCAAGCGAACCCACAATTCCTGGAATACCCTGTAATTTGGGACCTGGTCAATAGGAATCCATGATTTCTACAACAGTTTTGTGTTTGCAACTGAGTTATATGACTGTGTGAAACCATGTATCTACTTACCACTTGCTAGGAGTATTTAACAAACTATATATAGAATCCATTAGAGTTTGGTATCCGCTCTGCCTCTGAGAGTAAATGACAATGTATAGTATTGTTTCCAGTTACTGGGCTACTTTATTGTTTGAGACATCAAAACTCACACAGTCTCCGAAAATTTAACACACATATCTCACTCCATCACCTTCTGACTCCCCAAGAGGGTACACTTCTGGCTTTTTTATACCTTCCAGTTGATCCCACACTGGGTACAGCAAAAACCGATGTCACTTAAATCTGGGCAACCTTATGGATGTCCAGAAGCTGCACATCACTAACCGCAAATGTCGAGATTCTGGGACGCAAAGGTAATTCTATAGGTCTAGTCTACTGCGAGAGATGACTGTTGGAGTTGATTGTGTTTTTTCCCTAAGAGTCAAAGGTTCTTGATAGCCTAGACATAAGAGTGAGCCACGCTCTGCCTCCTTTGATTGGAGAGGCTGGTTCAGAGGTGGCTACTCCTTCTTCCTAGGGGACATGACTTGAGATTAGTGCCCTACACTTTTCCTCATGAATCCCAACATTAGGCGGCCCCACTCCCAACCTTACCCATCTAAAATATCCTGTCATTCAGGAAGCAGCGCAAAGGTCCTTAACTAGGCGCAATTTTCTAAGATTCTTGTCCTAATAGAAAACAAAACGATCTATTGAAATATTTCAAAAAGTGAATATTTATAACCATAGTTGATTTTGCCTTCTTTTGACACTGGTCTGAGACGCCTACTTTGCGTCACCTTAATAGAACGTCACAAACAAGAACCCTCCTTCTACTAATGTACATTACATCCCTTTATTATTATTCATCCTATTCAGCAAATATGTTTTATGTTCACAAAGAAACGAATTAATTTTTAACCAATAATATTGAAGGTGGGAGCTTGCAGAGTAGGTTCAGAAAGATTTTTCCTACTGAGTAGACTGTGTAGAGTATATCTTGCAAGTGTGCCCTTAAATTAACATTGAGATATAACAATGCAATCCTACACGGGTCCAACAGTATTATTTAGAAAACACTACGATCAGAGCTCTTTGAAAACTGTTAAATTGTAAGCAGACAGAGAAAAAGTATTTCTGTTAACAGCTATTAGAGACTTAGAAGCGGCGATTTTATGGGCCTATCGGATAGACCGTAGCGCACGATTAGTTGTATGTTATTGACTAGAAACTTTTTTACGCTTCCGCCTGTAAAAGAGGCTAAATCCTGTGCGTTATTGACATCAGTGATTGGGAAGGTTTTCAATGTTGGGTGATTTTCATGCCACACAGTTATCATGGCGTATTATCAGGACAATCAATCTTTGAGTCTAAATCAATTCCAAAAGAAGATTATAGAAGCTAATACCATCATTCCCCGAAGTATACTGTAGATGGTAATACCATCATTCCCCGAAGTATACTGTAGATGGTAATGCCATCGTTCTCCGATTCAGTCACTTGAATCTTAAGATTACTACTAGATCTGCTGGAGCATTGCTGGATGAAGCAATCCAGTCGACTGAATAAAAATGGGTCCATGTTGTACTAGTACTTTTCCCCAAGGAATTGGAGCCGATTCTTGGAATGATCCCATGGTGCTGCTAATTCGAGAAAGGATAGTGAGCACTAAATATCATTGCAACTTGGAAGAAGGGTTGGATTTCCCAGAATCAGACTATAGCAGTCAAAGCAAAAAATGTTTCTCCCTCAAGGCTTGCAAACTTTAATACCAAGAGAGCCCCACCTACTCTAACAATCATCCTACGCAATAAACTAACCTTTTGATCAAGTTATCCCTTAGCCCAAATATCCCACTTCAACCCTTAATGGTGTAATGCTTCTGGACATCCACAAAAGTGTCATTTGTCGGTTTTTCAACTGGAAAAATTGAACCCTTCTGAGTAAGCGTATTTCTTATAATACATTTTATTACGTCTTTTCCAGTGCTTTTCCTTTTTCCTGCTGGTAGATGGTTTCTGAATATATTCCGATATCATCTAATTAGTGTCTATCTTACTGTTGATTTATTCCACATAATAATTATTTTGGCTCTAACTCATTCATATCAAATTACTCTTTCACACATAATTACATTTACTTTTTATTTTGCTTTCTTTTATGACAAACTTTTAACAACGCATACCCAAACACAGGCTATACTGCCTATGTAGGCTTTCATTTTAATATAAGTTGTCAATAATTTTAATTTTTAATATACAGTTAAAGTTTTTCTTTCCTATTTTAAAAATCTGTTCTTGTTTTCATTATGTTGTAACGCTAGTGAAGGGAATAAATTTGATTTGATTTGAAAATGTGGATCATGACATGGACAATGATTATTTTAATCGGTTATTACAAATTGTGATTAAAACTGTGGTTCAAAGAAGTTAAATTGTTTTAAGTCAACCATTCTATAATTATAGCTCGTATTTCTATTCGTGTTGGTGGAAATACTCAGTTCAAAGCTCAGTTATTGAAAAAAAGATTTCTTTATTATTAGCAGAATCTGTTACTAATTCAAGAAAGAAACTTTGCTCATTAAAAGTTATGAGCCTATTGCTTTTGCGAGCCTTGTTCAATTTTAGTTATTGTTATAAAGTATATTTCATTTTTGTAGACTTTGTTCTGATACAAAGATACTCTTTTTCCTTCGATGAGGCGAACGATAGATGGGTTGGTGTCGCTGAGGGTGAACATGGCTAAGACAAGGAAAAAGGTCAATACATTATATGGTCGAGGAAACACAGAGCGCCATTTTGCATTGGATTTAATTGGCACATAAACATAAGTTATACCACCGTCAGACAACTACATAGAGAAACTGAAAGTCGCTACTTTAAGGATCTGTTTATTGTTGGTTGCTAACACTGTTTTAATATTTATTTCCGCGTATGAAGATTCGTTTTTAGTGTATTTCAATCTAAGAAAAATATAATCCGAGGGGAAATTATTACATCATATATTTTAATCCTTTCAATACCTTCTCATTTTGACCTCCGCCAAAATTAGCGCGGCTGATGAAGATTTCTTTCTTTGGAAACAAATCCTCTATCGATGTTAAAAAAAAAAAACAGGTTGTGCGTTTATAAATTACAAATTGCCTCTTGGCTCTAGGAATATATTGGCAAACTACACTACTTTGTCCTAGTATAGACAATATAAGTGCAGATTTGAATATATTTCTGTAGTATGACTTTTATTACGTTAATTTTATTTGTATGCATCTTTCAAACGATATCTCTTTCTACAACTTTGCTCACGGGCCAGGTGACACTCAAATGTTTCTATAAATGAGGAAGTATTTGCCACATACATATATTTTTAATAGCAGTTACCCACGGCTTCGCATTCCTATACGTATTCGTCCATAAGGGCATTGATGTACTGGGATTTCCTTTGATAAACGTTGCATATGTGACCCCAAACAAAATAGTCAAATAAAGATAGATTTGGTGATCTTGGTGGCCACTTGATACTTCCTCTTCTGCCTATCCAGAGAATTGGAAAAATTTTGTTAAAATAAATATGACATGCAGGCCATAGTGTGGGGGTGCTCCATCCTGCTGGAACCAAACTTCACAACAGTTGTTGATTGCTACTTGGATAACTGGGTAAACCTGATTTTGTATCATTTCCTGGCATACCTCGGAATTTCCATAAATAAAAAAGGGCCCAACAAACTGATCCCTCACAATGCCAAGCCAAACGTTTAATTTTTCAGGAATCTCGGTATGTTGCTCTCTCCTCCAGTGAGGGTTTCTTACTCATTGCTATACAGCTGTTGCAGAAAATTTTGATATAGGAAGCGTTGTTAATATCAAGCTTCTCTATGATTTCAAGACTATAAATGTGTACAAATAGAAAATTTTGGCTGAATGAATAAAAATATGGTTATGCTGTCATTAAACTATGTTTACACAGAACATTTATTATATTTAACAGGCTCTAGAAGTGAATTCAAACAATATTAACAAAAAGAACTTAATTTGGCAATAAATAATTTACGTTTATTAATCGAGATAAAAACTATCCTTTTGAGGAAACAGGATTTTTTTCCGGGCATTTGCCATCGTTCAGTGAAACAAGAAATCAGTAATACTACGTTTCGAGATCTGCAATCTGATCTCTTCTTCAGTTAAAGAACTAACCTAATACATAATTACAAACTATGTTAAAACAAACAAATCTTACCAAAGCGTTGTGGTACGCCTAAGTCAGGAATCACAACCACCATGTTGTTTGTCAACTTCACTAACTCTATAAACATGCACTTAATAAAAAACTATACACAACACTAATCGTTAAAACTGAACTACGGAATACAGGTCACAATACGTCTTCATTCGTCTACTAACCATCTACGCTTTGGTAAGATTAGTTTATTTTAACATAGTTTGTAATTATGTATTAGGTTAGTTCTTTACCTGAAGAAGAGATCAGATTGCAGATCTCAAAACGTCGTGTTACTGATTTCTTGTTTCACTGAACGATGGCAAATTTCCGGAAAAAAATCCTGCTTCCTTCACAATCCTTTCATCGTCAAAAATAAACCTTCAAACAAAGGAGTATCCTTTTAAGTCTGACGAAACAATACACATTTACAAAATTTCATTGAAATCCATTCAGTGGTTTCGGAGATTAACGTATATATATATATATATATATATATATATATATACGTTAATATATATCGTATATATATATATATATATATATACGTAATATATATCGTATATATATATATATACGTTAATATATATCGTATATATATATATATATATATCGTGTGACGATGTTGTATATACAAACACACATATTATCTCAGTGTTAAATTTATTTGCGTACAGTATTTTATTTATATATTTATTTATTTGCAGTTATGTAGTGTCTGGTAAAGTTATACATTATTGATTGTTTGATTCTTGTTATATTTATATTTAATTGATATTGCTTGTTATTCAATTTACATTTTATTGCTTGTTTTTTTTTATATAGTCTATCGCACGTTACTGTCTTTATATTTTATTGCTTGTTTTGTTTAGGTAGTTTATACATGTAATTTTAAAAATGTTATGAATAATTTAACATAAATTTAAAAGTGATTCGCCACTGACTTAAAATTTAACATTGTCAATGGCCTTAAGGAAGTTTCAATGTTGTATAAATGGAATTTGTGTAACTAAGAACTATCACAAGACTGCCAGATATTAAGGAATTATATTTTTGTATGTTTTAATGTTCACCGCACGCACTCTTGAAGTGCATGGGGACTGTAAATTACTCTGTTTATTATTGAATAAAGATTTTTAGACTTGTGACTTAACTTGACTTGTGACACATACACAGGGTGTTCACAAAAAGATAGTACTCTTTTTTGGCTGATAGTACTCATCATTCCAAAGAATGTTGTCATATGTCGAGAAATGTCTTGTTCAGCAGCAACCCACTATTTTTTCTAAAAATATTATAGTCTTAAGAACTAGTTGAGCTAAATAAACCAAATCTAGCACATATATTTTAATAGATACTAGCTGTTTCCCGCGGCTTTGCACGCTTTTCGTAAGCTTTGCCCGTGTATGTGAACTTCTGGGTTAATTAAATTATATTTATAACGCCGATGTAGACTTTGCCTTGTTGCCACGATCAAGAAAATCTGTTTATGTTTATAGCCATTGTGCACGTACATGTACTTTATTATAAAGTGGTCTAACACTCAAACTTTAAGTTCAATCAGAAATGTATCTTAAAGACAAATATACATAATAACTTAGCGCCTTCAAATAGTGTTTGGCTATTTATATACGTAACTGTCTCGTAATTGCAGTTTATAGTGTGCAGGCGCTTTTAAACCTTTTATCTTTTGCAGCGCCGCTTGGTGGCGAGTTACATCAATGGGCATAGCTTATAAACCTTCTCCGTGGAAAAATACATATACATACAAATTTTCGTAATGATCGGTCCAATATTTCACGATTACATAAAGGACAAACACACAAACATTCATTTTTATATATATAGATATATATAGAAGAGGAAGTTAAAAAAAAATAATTCTGTTATTTTATTTGTTATTTCAAAATAGCGCCTGTTCAAACTTTTCTTAAACAAGATAATTATAAAAACTTTTCTTAAACAAGATAATTATAAAAACTTTACAGGATGTATAACCTTCTCCTTGAGGATTCCCTAACCAGGACACCGCCGATGGACAAACGATATCCGGGATCGATATGCCGCGAGTGTTTACATTCACGACCTTACTTGTGTCAATACGCGGGGTGCGCCGGCGCGGGAAGGGGACGGTGCACAGCTCGGCTTCTAGACCTGTTGAGCCCACACACGCCCTGCTGCTCGCCGGACGACCTCTTCTTATCACTTCCACCTGTGCTGTGGTGATAACGTGCGCGAGTGTCCTGTGCTGTTAGGTACACCCTGTAGTCAGTCTCACCTACAGTGGCTACAAGGTCAGTTACAGGCGATAACCGTGTCAATGTATTTCAATTTTGATTTCTGACTTGAAAATAAACAGCGCAGATTTTTCCATTCGTGAGCCTTTTTAAAAATATCATAAGACAATTCGTAGCCTGAAATCAGTTAAAATTGAATTTGACGTAACTAGCATTAATAATTTTCCCGCTAATTTTGGAATGGCGGGTCTAGTTCACGATTGTTACATTCCACTGCGTACATGTGCTCTTTTACTACAATAAACAAGATCAATAACACTCTCTATTTCGTTTAACACTATACAGACTATTTTATATTAATTAGGTTCTATTAACCCCACATTCAATGACACATATAAAAACAAATACTGGTTTAGTAACAATTCATTTATATTTCAAAAATATTGTTTATTAAAATATAATGCCGTCAACTTGTTGTAACTGTTTTAGCACTAATAATTTCCTCAATAATTTCACCTACTCATACGTGCCATTTAGGACACACTAACCTCTAATTACCTATTAAGGCTTTTCTAACAATAATTTGTGTTAGTAATATATTTAATTCTTTACCTATAGTTCCATCACAAATAGCTTACTAATATTCATTCGTACACAAATCCATCAATGTCATTCCATAATATCCATGTCCGTTGCACAGACATTAATTAATTGTTTGGTTTGGACCGGAAACTATTGATTTGATTACTGACACTGTCTATTACACCTGAGTGTCCTTGTCCTATGGGAAATCATTTCCTATATTATGTTATAGTTACTTCTACACAGTGATATTTCTGGGCTTTTATTGGGTTAATAAATATGTGTTCTACGCATTCAAAACATTTGAGCTCATTTTATAAAACATGATAAGAGACGTATAATTGGCTGAGCATTAGCGAAGAATATCGATAGAAAGGCTGGTGTAGATTGCATGAGGAAGTCTCATGTGTGTAACTCACATCAAAAGAGGTTAAGTGCAATATTACTCTAACAATTGTCCTGATTCCATGACGAAGTCCAGTGCTTTGAATGTCTATGGTTCACTTCAATATAAAGCTCTTATGAAGTGCAGTAACACTCCAACAATGGTCCTGATCAAAATTCCATGAGAAGGTCCAGTGCTTTCACTATCTATGGTTCACTTCAATATAAAGCTTTTATGAAGTGCATTAACACTCTAACAATTGTCCTGATCAAAATTCCATGAGAAAGTCAAGTGCTTTGACTATATATGGTTCACTTCAATATAAAGCTTTTATGAAGTGCAGTAACACTCTAACAATTGTCCTGATCAAAATTCCATGAGAAAGTTCAGTGCTTTCACTATCTATGGTTCACTTCAATATAAAGCTTTTATGAAGTGCATTAACACTCTAACAATTGTCCTGATCAAAATTCCATGAGAAAGTCAAGTGCTTTGACTATATATGGTTCACTTCAATATAAAGCTTTTGTGAAGTGAAGTAACACGCTAACAATTGTCCAGATCAAGATACCATGAGGAAGTTCAGTGCTTTGACTATGTGTGGTTACCTCAATAGCTTTTATGAAGTGCAGTAACACTCTAACAATTGTCCTGATCAAAATTTTATGAGAAAGTCCAGTACTTTGACTGTTTATTGTTTACTTCAATATAAAGCGTTTATAAAGTACAGTAACACTCGAAACATTTTCCGGATCTAGATTCCATGAGGATGTCCAATGCTTTGACTGAGTGTGGGAAACCTCAATAGAAGACTTTTGTAAAGATAATTAACATGCCAACAATTGTCCATATCTAGTGTTATGGACGAGAGTGACACGCCAACAATTGTCCAGATCTAGATTCCATGAAGGGGCCCAGTACTTTGACTATGTGTGGTTACCTCAATAAAAGACTTTTGTGAAGTGAAGTAACACGCTAACAATTGTCCAGATCAAGATTTCATGAGGAAGTTCAGTGATTTGACTGTGTGTGGTTACCTCGATAAAAGACTTTTGTGAAGTGAAGTAACACGCCAACAATTGTCCAGATCTAGATTCCATGAAGGGGCCCAGTACTTTGACTATGTGTGGTTACCTCAATAAAAGACTTTTGTGAAGTGAAGTAACACGCCAACAATTGTCCAGATCTAGATTCCATGAAGGGGTCCAGTACTTTGACTATGTGTGGTTACCTCAATAAAAGACTTTTGTGAAGTGAAGTAACACGCCAACAATTGTCCAGATCTAGATTCCATGAAGGGGCCCAGTACTTTGACTATGTGTGGTTACCTCAATAAAAGACTTTTGTGAAGTGAAGTAACACGCTAACAATTGTCCAGATCAAGATTTCATGAGGAAGTTCAGTGATTTGACTGTGTGTGGTTAACCTCGATAAAAGACTTTTGTGAAGTGAAGTAACACGCCAACAATTGTCCAGATCTAGATTCCATGAAGGGGTCCAGTACTTTGACTATGTGTGGTTACCTCAATAAAAGACTTTTGTGAAGTGAAGTAACACGCTAACAATTGTCCAGATCAAGATTTCATGAGGAAGTTCAGTGATTTGACTGTGTGTGGTTACCTCGATAAAAGACTTTTGTGAAGTGAAGTAACACGCCAACAATTGTCCAGATCTAGTGTTATGGACGAGAGTGACACGCCAACAATTGTCCAGATCTCGATTCCATGAAGGGGCCCAGTACTTTGACTATGTGTGGTTACCTCAATAAAAGACTTTTGTGAAGTGAAGTAACACGCTAACAATTGTCCAGATCAAGATTTCATTGAGGAGAAGTTCAGTTACTTTGACTATGTGTGGTTACCTCAATAAAAGACTTTTGTGAAGTGAAGTAACACGCTAACAATTGTCCAGATCAAGATTTCATGAGGATGTTCAGTGATTTGTGACTGTGTGTGTTTACCCTCGATAAAAGACTTTTGTGAAGTGAAGTAACACGCCAACAATTGTCCAGATCAAGATTTCATGAGGAAGTTCAGTGATTTGACTGTGTGTGGTTACCCTCAATAAAAAGACTTTTGTGAAGTGAAGTAACACGCTAACAATTGTCCAGATCAAGATTTCATGAGGAAGTTCAGTGATTTGACTGTGTGTGGTTACCTCGATAAAAGACTTTTGTGAAGTGAAGTAACACGCCAACAATTGTCCAGATCAAGATTTCATGAGGAAGTTCAGTGATTTGACTATGTGTGGTTACCTCGATAAAAGACTTTTGTGAAGTGAAGTAACACGCCAACAATTGTCCAGATCTAGATTCCATGAAGGGGCCCAGTACTTTGACTATGTGGTGGTTACCTCAAATAAAAGACTTTTGTGAAGTGAAGTAACACGCTAACAATTGTCCAGATCAAGATTTCATGAGGAAGTTCAGTGATTTGACTGTGTGTGGTTACCTCAATAAAAGACTTTTGTGAAGTGAAGTAACACGCTAACAATTGTCCAGATCAAGATACCATGAGGAAGTTCAGTGCTTTGACTATGTGTGGTTACCCTCAATAAAAGACTTTTGTGAAGTGAAGTAACACGCTAACAATTGTCCAGATCAAGATACCATGAGGAAGTTTCAGTGCTTTGACTATGTGTGGTTACCTCAAAAAAAGACTTTTGTGAAGTGAAGTAACACGCTAACAATTGTCCAGATCAAGATACCATGAGGAAGTTCAGTGCTTTGACTATGTGTGGTTATCTCAATAAAAGACTTTTGTGAAGTGAAGTAACACGCTAACAATTGTCCAGATCAAGATACCATGAGGAAGTTCAGTGCTTTGACTAATGTGTGGTTACCTCAATAAAAGGCTTTTGTGAAGTGAAAGTAACACGCTAACAATTGTCCAGATCAAGATACCATGAGGAAGTTCAGTGCTTCGACTATGTGTGGTTACCTCAATAAAAGACTTTTGTGAAGTGAAGTAACACGCTAACAATTGTCCAAATCTAGTGTTATGGACAATAGTGACACGCCAATTAATCACAGATCAAGATTCCATGAAGGAGCCCAGTACTTTGACTATGTGTGATTACCTCAATAAAAGACTTTTGTGAAGTGAGGTAACACGCTAACAATTGTCCAGATCAAGATACCATGAGGAAGTTCAGTGCTTTGACTATGTGTGGTTACCTCAATAAAAGACTTTTGTGAAGTGAAGTAACACGCTAACAATTGTCCAGATCAAGATACCATGAGGAAGTTCAGTGCTTTGACTATGTGTGGTTACCTCAATAAAAAGGCTTTTGTGAAGTGAAGTAACACGCTAACAATTGTCCAGATCAAGATACCATGAGGAAGTTCAGTGCTTTGACTATGTGTGGTTACCTCAATAAAAGACTTTTGTGAAGTGAAGTAACACGCTAACAATTGTCCCAGATCTAGTGTTATGGGACGAGAGTGACACGCCAACAATTGTCCAGATCTAGATTCCATGAAGGGGCCCAGTACTTTGACTATGTGTGATTACCTCAATAAAAGACTTTTGTGAAGTGAAGTAACACACGCTAACAATTGTCCAGATCAAGATACCATGAGGAAGTTCAGTGCTTTGACTATGTGTGATTACCTCAATAAAAAGACTTTTGTGAAGTGAAGTAACACGCTAACAATTGTCCAGATCAAGATACCATGAGGAAGTTCAGTGCTTTGACTATGTGTGGTTACCTCAATAAAAGGCTTTTGTGAAGTGAAGTAACACGCTAACAATTGTCCAGATCAAGATACCATGAGGAAGTTCAGTGCTTTGACTATGTGTGGTTACCTCAATAAAAGACTTTTGTGAAGTGAAGTAACACGCTAACAATTGTCCAAATCTAGTGTTATGGACAATAGTGACACGCCAATAATCCAGATCAAGATTCCATGAAGGGGTCCAGTACTTTGACTATGTGTGATTACCTCAATAAAAGACTTTTTGTGAAGTGAAGTAACACGCTAACAATTGTCCAGATCAAGATACCATGAGGAAGTTCAGTGCTTTGACTATGTGTGGTTACCTCAATAAAAGACTTTTGTGAAGTGAAGTAATACGCCAACAATTGTCCAGATCAAGATACCATAAGAAGTTCAGTGCTTTGACTATGTGTGGTTACCTCAATAAAAGGCTTTTGTGAAGTGAAGTAACACGCCAACAATTGTCCAGATCTAGATTCCATGAAGGGGTCCAGTACTTTGAATATGTGTGGTTACCTCAATAAAAGACTTTTGTGAAGTGAAGTAACACGCCAACAATTGTCCAGATCAAGATACCATTAGGAAGTTCATTTCTTTGACTATGTGTGGTTACCTCAATAAAAGGCTTTTGTGAAGTGAAGTAACACGCTAACAATTGTCCAGATCTAGTGTTATGGACGAGAGTGACACGCCAACAATTGTCCAGATCTAGATTCCATGAAGGGGCCCAGTACTTTGACTATGTGTGATTACCTCAATAAAAGACTTTTGTGAAGTGAAGTAACACGCTAACAATTGTCCAGATCTAGTGTTATGGACGAGAGTGACACGCCAACAATTGTCCAGATCTAGATTCCATGAAGGGGCCCAGTACTTTGACTATGTGTGATTATCTCAATAAAAGACTTTTGTGAAGTGAAGTAACACGCTAACAATTGTCCAGATCAAGATACCATGAGGAAGTTCAGTGCTTTGACTATGTGTGATTACCTCAATAAAAGACTTTTGTGAAGTGAAGTAACACGCTAACAATTGTCCAGATCAAGATACCATGAGGAAGTTCAGTGCTTTGACTATGTGTGGTTACCTCAATAAAAGGCTTTTGTGAAGTGAAGTAACACGCTAACAATTGTCCAGATCAAGATACCATGAGGAAGTTCAGTGCTTTGACTATGTGTGGTTACCTCAATAAAAGGCTTTTGTGAAGTGAAGTAACACGCTAACAATTGTCCAGATCAAGATACCATGAGGAAGTTCAGTGCTTTGACTATGTGTGGTTACCTCAATAAAAGACTTTTGTGAAGTGAAGTAACACGCTAACAATTGTCCAAATCTAGTGTTATGGACAATAGTGACACGCCAATAATCCAGATCAAGATTCCATGAAGGGGTCCAGTACTTTGACTATGTGTGATTACCTCAATAAAAGACTTTTGTGAAGTGAAGTAACACGCTAACAATTGTCCAGATCAAGATACCATGAGGAAGTTCAGTGCTTTGACTATGTGTGGTTACCTCAATAAAAGACTTTTGTGAAGTGAAGTAATACGCCAACAATTGTCCAGATCAAGATACCATGAGGAAGTTCAGTGCTTTGACTATGTGTGGTTACCTCAATAAAAGGCTTTTGTGAAGTGAAGTAACACGCCAACAATTGTCCAGATCTAGATTCCATGAAGGGGTCCAGTACTTTGAATATGTGTGGTTACCTCAATAAAAGACTTTTGTGAAGTGAAGTAACACGCCAACAATTGTCCAGATCAAGATACCATTAGGAAGTTCATTTCTTTGACTATGTGTGGTTACCTCAATAAAAGGCTTTAATCCAACGATTGTCCAGATCTATACTCCTTCAAGAAGGTGTGTACAGTGACCTGTTAAAATTTTAGATTGTTTGGTGAATTATATAAACAATCCATCAAATTTATCCAAATTGCTATTCCCCAGAGAATGTGTATGGCTCGTCCCGAGTGCCTTTCTATACAATGGGACTATTTTTCGTCAATTCTAGTAAGCCAGTGTGGTAGTTGTTCATATTTTAATTTCACATTGTAGATAAAGGTGCGTGGATGTACATTGATTCCATAGGGAGTTGTGTATTTTAGCTATGCAATAATCACTGCAATCGAAGGTGTTTCCATCACTCATAGTCACCCAAGAGTTGGATTTCATAATGATATTGCATATTGAGGTTTTTTATATATGCACGTAGAGGTTCACTCAAATGGAAGACGTTTTCATGAATGGCAGTAACGCTCTACGTCCATACTAGAATTTGAGCCGTGTTTGGACCATAACAGAGTATGGTCCACTTGTGCCCAACCATCTGGATGCGATACAAGTTCTTTGGCCACTTAATGGTTAACAAGAAAGAATAAAAAAAATTCTATGTAAATATGTTATAAGATTTAAGTGGTCGCTTAAATTTGAACCTCTGCCATACCTTTGTGTCTATCCCAGATGAACGTGTAAATTTAAAATTTCATTACTATTAGCTGACTATTTTATGAAATATCAGAGATTAGTCACCGTACTAATGGTATGAATGCAAAATCTTGTAAGTTTGTCAGTGCATAACGCAAAAGTAACTGAACCGATTATGTTGACATCTTATGTGAGCATTGGAATAATATACAAGGTGTAAATTAATTCCTGATACGCCCGGATATACTCCAAACTGATTGGAATATCTATGTGCAACCTTCATATTTATTAAAATACTGTTTTGTATTTTTTGAGTGATAACATTTTTCCCCCTTTTCAAAGGAGGGTACTTTAAATATTCAATCGCCACACCATTTTAACAATTACGTGCGAAGCCACGTCGTTCAGCTAGGAATAAATCAATCACCTTATCATTGTAACTTCCAAAATCTTAAATCCTTATTTCGATATTTAAGTGTTTAATGGAATACTTTTACGAATGATACAAGTTAAAGTAACTCATACAGTGCTATATAGTACTTACATACTTAGTAGAGTATGTATAATATCTAACACCTCATACTACTCTGATATTTATCGTTTAACGTACTTTTACTGGACTGTTACGCTGTCTCGAACTCAGTGCTTCGTTAATAACGTTTTGTTTCAGTTTACTTACTTAAAATAGTACAATAAAATTTTGTTTTAATTTACTTACTTAACATTTAAATGACAAATTATTCCCATATACACAAAATAGCGCTTATATTCTTAAGCTACTATTATTGTAGATCAATTCTATTGACATTCTGCTGGATGCCGGAGAAAATATCATTTTATCGTTACAATTCACTGGTAGCTATGTAGAGTATGAAGAGAGGAGACTGTATAATATTGGATTTACAACACAATGTGAGCAGTGCAAACTTGTGTGATGCTCACTCAATCTACGGCATGCGGCAACCCAAACAACCGTCACGTTGCCCTGTCAGCCATTATCGTTACAATACACTGGTAGCTATGTAGAGTATGAAGAGAGGAGACTGTATAATATTGGATTTACAACACAATGTGAGCAGTGCAAACTTGTGTGATGCTCACTCAATCTACGGCATGCGGCAACCCAAACAACCGTCCCGTTGCCCCGTCAGCCATTATCGTTACAATACACTGGTGGCTATGTAGAGTATGAAGAGAGGAGACTGTATAATATTGGATTTACAACACAATGTGAGCAGTGCAAACTTGTGTGATGCTCACTCAATCTACGGCATGCGGCAACCCAAACAACGGTCCCGTTGCCCCGTCAGCCATTATCGTTACAATACACTGGTGGCTATGTAGAGTATGAAGAGAGGAGACTGTATAATATTGGATTTACAACACAATGTGAGCAGAGCAAACTTGTGTGATGCTCACTCAATCTACGGCATGCGGCAACCCAAGCAACCGTCCCGTTGCCCCGTCAGCCATTATCGTTACAATACACTGGTGGCTATGTAGAGTATGAAGAGAGGAGACTGTATAATATTGGATTCACAACACAATGTGAGCAGAGCAAACTTGTGTGATGCTCACTCAATCTACGGCATGCGGCAACCCAAGCAACCGTCCCGTTGCCCCGTCAGCCATTATCGTTACAATACACTGGTAGCTATGTAGAGTATGGAGAGAGGAGACTGTATAATATTGGATTCACAACACAATGTGAGCAGAGCAAACTTGTGTGATGCTCACTCAATCTACGGCATGCGGCAACCCAAGCAACCGTCCCGTTGCCCCGTCAGCCATTATCGTTACAATACACTGGTAGCTATGTAGAGTATGAAGAGAGGAGACTGTATAATATTGGATTTACAACACAATGTGAGCAGAGCAAACTTGTGTGATGCTCACTCAATCTACGGCATGCGGCAACCCAAGCAACCGTCCCGTTGCCCCGTCAGCCATTATCGTTACAATACACTGGTGGCTATGTAGAGTATGAAGAGAGGAGACTGTATAATATTGGATTTACAACACAATGTGAGCAGTGCAAACTTGTGTGATGCTCACTCAATCTACGGCATGCGGCAACCCAAACAACCGTCCCGTTGCCCCGTCAGCCATTATCGTTACAATACACTGGTAGCTATGTAGAGTATGGAGAGAGGAGACTGTATAATATTGGATTTACAACACAATGTGAGCAGAGCAAACTTGTGTGATGCTCACTCAATCTACGGCATGCGGCAACCCAAACAACCGTCCCGTTGCCCTGTCAGCCATTATCGTTATTGCTAGCTTTGATTTGAGCCTACCAGCCTAATTGGCATTGATCCTGCTGTGACCACTAGACACATGCTTTCAGAGTCTGATGGTAAAATAGAAATGAATAAATAAGATCAAATCTGTAAATAATTAGGTGCATTAATGATCATGTATTTTTTCTGTATACTTCATGGAGATGATGGAATGAAGAACAAACATAGGCGTTGACACCTAATCTAATTTAGATCAAAAATATTGAATAGCGTTAAAGGTTTCAGACGTGTATTTTAATAGAATTGTGTTGACAAGAATATGATATGTAGCATTTCCCTCGGATTCCGTAAGGTACGTTCCAAATCGTCCACTACAATATAGCTCTCATAGGAAATGGAGAGGGAATTTATGAATTATCCTCTCTATATACAGTGTGTTCCAAATGTTATGTACCTGAAGGGATCTTAGAAACTATAATACGTACAGCAAAGATTAAATGGAGAAAGTTGTGTGTAATAACAATATTAATAAATCAAAATGTTTAAATTAATTATTGATTGTTTCGTTCACTCGCTGCGCTCAAAACACTGTTTTTTTTCGAAATTTCAAACTGCCACATGTACCTATAATGGAACGTTATTGACGTGAAATCTGCATGAAATTTCTTATATTTTTAAATATTATAATGAAAAGCTTCGTCACGACCAGCAAGAATGAGCTGTATGTTTCAAGTCAAATTTTTTAATGCAATTACCCACTTTTACTTAATGAAAAAGTAAATTTTTTACTGATTTCAAAAATACCATATATGTTATACTTTCTTTGTGGTTTCGTCAAATAATTCTTAAAACCCCGTTTTTGTATCGTTTTTTGAAGGGAATTTTAACTATACTGTTCGTAGGGTTGGTAAACCTGACTGTTATTTAAGTGCACATATTGTTGGAATCAGCTGTTGAGTTAAACATATAAATTATATGACAAGGTCAGCCAAAAATGACTGTTACTGACATTTTTGTGACCAATTTAGCAAAATATTATGTTAGTTTCGAATTATATCATTTTTTTTTAATCTAATAAAAACAAAAATAAAATATCATATGAAAATAATTAAACATCGTAATTTTGTATGAAAAGAAGGGGCTATATACAAATGTTTTTGTAAATGAAAAGCTACCTAAAAACTGAACCTTTAAATTATTTACATTCCTATTACACAAAACAATTAAGTTATTTATCGTATTATCATTAATAATGTATAATATATTCTATATTCTAAATAATAATAATTAATTGCTGTATCTCTTATAGATTCCAAGATCCCTTCAGTATGCATAAAATTTGGAACACAATGTATACTCCTGAAAATTTTAATCATATAAATGATAATAGTGAATACAACCGTATAAGTTAGTTGTTAATTAATAAAACATTTATTTTTATTCAGAACGCAACCTAGTTTGCTGACAGACATTTAAAATTAAATCGGGCAAGAGTGAACACTTATCAGCATGAATTCGGATCCATAACAGAAAAATAATATTATACACTTTATATTTTCTGTCATTGTGTGATTCAGGAGGTGAAATACAACTTGCACTATGTACTCGTAAAAATTTATGTTTTTCGATAGAGGAGTTTCCCTTATTAAAGTTACTGATTCTTTTTTGTGGGTGTTCGTTAGTAGTACAATCCCGAATGAATTAAGGATAAAATCCAAACGTAGATTTCAAACGTTTAATAAAATATACCACGATAACTGCATTTGTATACTAATTAAAGCAAATGCTATTGGAGCCCAAATGATGTCGGGAAGTAACTGTAACCAAATATCAAGATATTTTTTAGTCGCATACGAAGGAAGATTATTAGATTGGAGGGATCTCCTTAAGTACCAAAGCCTAGCTTTGAGGAGACGTCTTCCCAACCCGCTTCGAAGGGTAGATGGTAACCCTTTTTCCTGTAAGATCACAGAATGTCTGAGACTGTTGTTACAACCCAATCTCATGTGCTTAGCCGGATATCGACTGGAGGTGTTCTTAATCGCCCTGAATATCCTTCCGGATGCTGCGCATAAGATCTTCTATATTTAAGTATATTAAAGCTTATATCCCCTTACCATGCAACACATGAAATCTTGTAAGGAATACACTGCTATAAAAGAATTTTCTTATACGAGTTTGGTGATTGCTTTTGCATCATAAAGTGGTTTTTATATCCCCCTAAAACTCTAAACATCAAAATAAATCTATTCAAAAATGTTCAAGAACACTAAGTGTAAAAGTTACAAAAATTAAAATCACTAGTGTAGTTTCTATGAATATATACTGTCACATGGTTGGTTGGTGAAGCCAAACATGAAACTGATATTGAAAGCTACTGGTATTTGTCTACTAGTGGCTCACTGATTGCTTTCATTGACTGCAGCCGAAATTCCAACTAATCTCTCAATTTTAAAAAGTAACTCACCTTAAATAATAGCAACTGTACGATAGAAATAAAGTTTGTGGCTGGAAAAATGTTTTCCATGTTCAGGTATTGTAATATTAGAAATCGTCACTCGCATGTCTGTTCAACAATTATTCTGACATTTCTTGTCAAGTATAGCTATTTTATAATGCCCCCATTATAGTCTATACTCTCTTGTAACAGTTGTAGAGACAGGATGCAGCACCTTAAAATCACTTATGACCTATGATTATACCTATATAGCCAGAAGTTACGTCTCCTTGTCCTGGAATGAAATAAATATATGTTACGTTTTTTCTCTTACAACGAGAAGTTTAAAAATTGTACCTAATCCTAAAAGGATCTTTGCGGTGCTTGCGGAGTGACAGGATATTCTGGTTGGGTACGGTTTGAGGTAGAGGCCGCCTCCTATCGAGATCCATGAAGAAGAATATAAAGCATAATCTCGGTCATGTCCCCTCGGAAGAATGGGAAGCCAGCTCTGAACAATCAAAATCAAAATCATTTATTTCTCATTGACATTAACATGTATCGAGAATTTTCAATATGTATAAAATAACTAAATACTAAAAATATTCTTATTAAAGTTATTGCTATATCTGGTAAAACTACTAATGAACCAGTCTTTCCAGTCAAAATAAGCAGGGGGTGGCACACCCTTATGTCTAAGCTGGCAAGAACCTTTGACTCTTATGGAACTCTTATCAACTCCAACAGCCATCTCCCGCAGTAGACTGGACCCATCGAATTACCCTTGCACCCCAGAATTTTGACATTTACGGTTAGTGATGTGCCGCTCCTGGACACCCATAAGGTTGCCCAGATTTAAGTGACACATAGGTTTTTGCTGTGCCCAGTTTGGGTTCAACTGGAGAGTATAAAGCAGTTAGAAATGAACCCTCCTGGGGAACATATATATTGCTTATACATTACTTAAAACTACTCTGCTTTGGTAAAAAATTATTGTGAGGCCTAATTAAATATTATAATAATAGAAACTTTATATATATTATAAGAGGATGAATATACATATGACATTGATAGACACTGATAGACATTGATAGAAAATATTTGACCAATCATTATGTATATTTATGTAAATTTGTATGTATATGAATTTTCCCACGAAGAACGTGTACATCCTATGTCCATTAATGTAACTCACCACCAGGCGACGCTTTAAAAGATAAGTTTTCTAAGCGCCTGCACTTTATAAACTGCAATTACGTATGTTAAATAGCCAAGCACTATTTGAAGGCTCCAAGTTATGATGTATATTTGTCTTTAAAATAAATTTCTGGTTGAACTTAAAAGCTTGAGTGTTAGACCACTTTATAATTAAATACATGTGTCAAGTGGCTATAAACATACACTTTTGGCAAATTTTCTTGATCGTAGCAGCAAGGCAAACTCTACATCGGCGTTGGAAATATAATTTACTTAAACCAGAAGTCTTCATACACGGGCAAAGCTTACGAAAAGCGTGTCAAGCCGCGGGAATAGCTAGAATAGCTAGTATATATATACATTTATATTGAAAAAAATATACTAATACTAAATATATCAATTAAATTTAATCCTTATCAAAATTAAGTCTAAAATAATTATATAATTCCAAAGTCTGAAAGCTCTTGTCCCTTTACTTTCATTTATTCATTAATAGGTTTTAAATTAATAACATTAAATATACTATTTTAGTTTTTAGATGAATAAAATATGTCTATAGAAATCTTAACACTTATTACTCATCTACATAATGTACCCATAAATAAAGATGAAATTATTTAGAGTACGAAGTTTATGGGTAAGGAAAAATTAAATTTCCCCATTGCCCGAAATTTTTTAAGAAATTTCTGTACCCATGCACATTACCCATTACCGACGTGAGATGATACCTAGTTGATGCTTGCAACACAGTCCAAGTTGAACTAGAAAGTTAAATAAAATTTGTATGTAATATTATAAATATGAATAAATTCACTTTTTTTTTGTTTTATGTAGTGATTCACAAGGCTGTTTAAATTTACAGAGCAATTATATACTGACTACGTAAGATGTATAATTTTTTTATTCATGCATTGGATGTAATAACATTCATATTTATTAATCTTTCCATTGCCAATCATCATGTTTCATGGAGCTAGCGATATTGACATTTGAGTTAAATTGTTAAGGACAAAGTTTTCTTTAGTTATATAATAACAGATTTCTATTTCATAAGAGTGAATCGATTCCTAAAATATATTCATTTGTTACTAAAGCTCTTAAGAGTTTCGCACCAACAAGGGTGTAGTTTTATTATTCGCATAAGACCTAGATTTAAAATATAATATTTGAGAACTAAGTTTCGAATTGCATGGATGAATGTTGCTATATTCTAGTGTTTACAAACCGACATAAACAATATTTGTTTTTGTCAAACTCGCATAATATCTAAATGATACAGAGTTACTGTATAAACAACATGTTCCATTATCTGATTGAGCTAAATCAAATTAGTATTATTTCTCTGCATTGATTTCCCCGTTAACATCTCGTAATATGAAGCAATAGTCCTATGCGAGCAGCACTGATAATTACACAAGCAAAATCTAAACAGAAAAGAGCATTACAGGTTATTCTCGTGGTAATCCCAACTTAATCCTAATGAGGGTGGATGCAAAACTCAACTTTCGTTACACAAGTCCTTGATAAATTGTCCGGTGTCCCAGAATAATTTTAATTTTTTCAGTTGAAACTTAATGCAGTTTTGGGTTTAAGGCTTACCTCAGAGAGACCATAAATTAAGGTTCTTAGCACTTTGAAGAGCCAGACGTATGTAGTTAACAACCCTATGATGTTGGATTCGAATTTGTAAAACTCAATACAATATAATGTTCGTATGTATTGGTATAATTAAACATTATTTTTTTAAACTTTGTTTTTGTTTATTATTGGCCTATGTTACATAATTCTCTTCAGAATTAAATTTTCTACAAGTTTTGGTTAAAAGGTTTTTCGTGTTTATTAACCATTTAATGAAGTTAATTTACTTCAAATCTAAAAAAACACGTTTTATGAGACTGAATTGGCATATTTTTTCTCTCATATCTCATATATGGGTGGTCTTACACATCTGGGATGCATTTTATTAATTTTTTAGTTCGTTTTACATAAAATCCGATTAATTTAACTACTATATTTACGCCACAAAAACAGTTTCGCTTTACTTCCGTTCTTTCGTTTCTGGACTATTTGTATGAACTTATTTCATTATTTTGATGAGAGGAAACCACCTGAGACGTTTGCCTGGTTACTCGTGGGACACCCTGTAGATTCAAGTCTCTCCTGCACGAATATTCCGAAAATCCGGTTAAGTAGCCTCTGAAAACGTGCTTTGAGTTAACACTGTTACAAGCTTTGGCTTTTCAATTTTACTTTGACTTTTATTTAACAATAATGAAATTCAAAACAGTGTAAGTGTACTTCTAAGCATTAATAATTACTTAAATACTAATTGAAATTATTGGACAATTTTACATTGCAATATAATCTAAATATCAATTATTGTAACATAATCCAATACAGCGTTGAATATCTACTATGCTTAAACAAACCCGAGTATCGAAATGTCGTGGTATTTTTTCTTTACTACGAAGAAGACAAAGTAGGAGAAGATGCTCGTACCCAGTAGAATTGCGAGGTATATGGCCACTTCAAGTCAGAGAGAACAAAGGTTATTAGGCCAATGTTAGTTGACCACCGGGCTCCTTCGGCAAATATACCCCTCGTCCTTTAGTAGTATTTACAGTATTGATTAAATTTGTAAAATTATAAGTGTTTTGAGAGTTATTTTAATTTTTTAAATTAACTCATAAAACTTCACAACTTTTATTTATAGTAGATACTAGCAGTAACCCGCGGCTTCGCACGCAATTTTCTGTTGAAAAACTGGACAATATATCTATGTATTCTTTTTCTATGACATGATAAACAGTCTAGAGATAATCGATAGTCACTCAAAGCTATTTCAATCTCCTGATCCAATTTAGATTTCAGTTTAAAGAACAGAGGTTTGGGATCCTGAAGTCGTAAAGTGAAACAGTTTTTATAAGATTAGTATTTCCCTCCCACATTCCATGATAATTTATTGAAGTTCTTCGATGGCTTCAGTACAATAAGAGTTAGCCTTTTTATCCCAATGACGAAAGTGTATCGTACAACTAAAAAGTTGCTGCGGTCAATATGGGTCTGTTCTGGTCGTTTAAATTCACCCCCGGTGTTTTGGCATAATAAGTCGCCCGCCATTATCTTTTTATTTTCATTAGCAATGTAAATAGATGTTTCAGAATGTTTGTCTAATTATAGCTGTCAACAGCTGTTTAGTGCTAGTTTAATTTGAATCATGAAACTTTATTACGTTTCGTTCTTTTCAATTTGAATTCGACTTTATTTGGTGAAATTAATGTGTTATGGGTGGTAAAAAGCACTCTAAATGTTAATTCAGACCAAAAGCTATACCTGTTCCAAATTTCAGCACAATCCGTATAGCAGTTTCAGAGTGATTCGAGGACAAACCTCCAAACATCCAAATATCAAAACATTCAAACTTTCGCATTTATAATATTAGTGGGATTCCAACGATCAGCTCAATCCACCTGAGAGCTATAAATCTTTTGTTTTTATAAAACTGTAAACAGAAACTACGAGACTTATGCTTTTTTCATGCTTTTAACATGATTTTATACCACATAAAAGCATGCCTCAACGCAAGAGTTTCAAATTATGATTCTGTCGCCAAACAATTAGTTAATTCCTGTTGTAGTAAATAATACTAGGGAAACCACCTTCGCACATTGAAAAACCACTTGCAATATTCAAACTCATCGCAAAAAGAGTAAGCAAATTGGCTAGGAACACTGCATTCTATTTTATAGGGAATGTTATATTCAATCTGGTTAGAAAAATCTAACTCAAATTGATTGAGAACACCGTATTCTAAATAATCAGAAATTTCATATTCAATGTAATTGTTCCTGGAAACATAATATCCAAATTGATAAGGAACGTTATGTTCCACTTTATTTGAAAATCCTTCTAATAAATTGGAAATACCACATACAAATTAATCGAAAACGACGTATTCTAATTTATTGTTTGTGTCATATCCAAATTAATCGGATATAACGTATTCTAATAGACTTGGAATGTTGTATTCATTCTGATCTTAAACTCCTTGTGCACATTGGTTGGGTGCTAATATTCTATTGGTTAGGAATGATCATTTTTGAAATTGATCTGGAAACGACATATTCAATGGTCGAAAACACTCCAAGGACATCTATAGCATAATATTTTAATTATAGTGATCAAGTAGTATATCCCTACAACTTAAAGACCGAAAAAATATTTTTTTAATGTAAAAGAACTAATTATTTGGAAAAAAATATAATATTTGGAATTTGGTTTATTTAAACATTCTGAAACCGTTCACATGTTGTTTCTAGCGCCTAAATAAATGTTCTTGCTCTGTCATAGGAAAAAATAGTTGTTACCAGCCTAGATTTCCATTTTAATGACCAGAAAAGTGTTCATAATTATATAACGACTTGCCTATAATTAACTAAATGTTGTAAGGAGGGTGAATTATATAAAGTATATTTTTGCAGTATGCAGTGAAGAACGGAGCAAAAATCCTCTCGCAAGCAGTGCAAAACAATATGCCCTTTAAAAGTATATTGCAAAGATTATCTATTATTTACCAAAGAAAACAGTCAAAGAGATTGTAAAAGTATAACAACAAAACCTAAACATGTTTACGCCTGGAATTAACTAAATTCTAACCAGTCAACAAGGTTGCATTACGCGTAATAAATGTTACTTTGTTATAAAGGGGTTGGCGTTATAGACAATAAAGTATAATTTGTTCAAGTTCTCTCGGGTGTTAAAGAATTCACGAATTCGTTTTACCTGATACCGTTGTTTGCTGGCTCTCTGTGAAAATATCTGAAAATGCTTTATCCCTTATTGTTTACTTGTAACAAAAGAGCGGCTTTATTATCATAATAGTCTACTGACGTCCCATCTTTGTTCCAACACAATGGGCCGGATATACTCGTATTCCACCGTGAGCTATGTTTATAACGAGACGGTATTATCCGTTTATCCGGTACGTGTTTAGTGATGCATGAAATAAACTAAACCGCATACAGCAGCGTATTGAATCCTTAATCATTTCGAGAGCCTGCAACGTAACATCATTTTAAATGGGAACATCATTACATGACGTATATTGCAACTTGTTAAAAACCTCTTTGGATATATTTAAAGCTGATTTAATGTACGAACTAGTGTTTATTTATTTATTCCAACAGTGCAAATCATGTATTACAATAAAGGTGCAAGTTAGATGCAAAGTTTAGATCGTGTACATATAAATCAATAGCAGGCAGTAAGCACATAAAAAATTAAATAAATGTACAATTAATAGGTCACAAAAATATGATAACAAACTGCAAATAACAGTAACAAACAATAACAATTAAAAATCCTACAGAATTATAAATTGTAACAATAACAAGAAATAGTACCATAACAATTTAAAAACAGTACAAAAATATAAGAAAAGAGAAATAGCAAACAAACGCCAGTTAAACATTTACCTAGCATATAATATAACTAAATACATAAGTGCAATGCATAAATGATTGACAAATTGCATAACACTTCTCTTGAATGAAAAAAAACACCCATGGAAACACTCAAGGCGTCTTGTCACCAAAGCCTCTGAAGTCTTGCCATTCCTCAGTTGTATGAATAGGATGTAGGGAGGAATCTCCGACTGAAGGGGATATCGTTCCCTCGGCACAATCAAATCTATCAACACCAGGAGATCAGGGCAATCCACCAGTCCATTAATGAGCGTGAAGAGAATTATTATGTCAAAGATGACACGTCGATAATAGAGAGGTTGTAGCGAAAGAAGCTGTTCCAGTTGTGGCATTAGTGTTTCCAAATAGGTGAAACCCAGACAACACCAAGCATCTGCACAAAGTGAGCCTGTACTCTGTTCAACTCATCTATGTGTCCCAGTTCGTAAAGATATCGAATCACACTACCGTAATGTTAATTAATACGCTACCAAAAGATTATTTGTTTAATTTCCAAGAATTATCAATTCAATATAAGGAGTAATTTCTTTGTATAAAGTTTGTTATTGACGATAGAAATTTTGCAAGGTTAACAGCATTTCGAACATTTTCAAGCGTTATTGGTTACAAAGTGTATAAAAAAAGTTTCGAGGACTTTTGTACGCGTCGATGTGCATGTACATAGCATACCAGTGTATATAACTAGCCTACCCAGTGTATATAACTAGCCTACCCAGTGTATATAACTACCTAACCAGTCTATATAAAGACAACATCAATTTAGCCACCAGGAGGTGTTTTGTAAGCACAAAAAATATGTCTTACTTGTTTGGCTAGAGTAGTAATACTATGCCAATCTCAAAGATCGCACTCTTTTTACATAAAACATGAATTCATTACAAAAACTACACTGCCGCAGCAGAACTTATATCGCTAAAATGTTTAAACAACTATAAAATTAAAACAATTTTAATTGTTTTAAATTTAGACTATCGACATATGAACAAGATGTATTCGATAATACTACGTTTATCTCATATTTATTCGTAAATAGTACATTTAAGTAAAGGACGATTTCGAAATTGGATACAGTTTATCCCAGTTTTGTAAGCAGGCAATACCTCGAACAGCCATATTTTAATAAGTTTGGTTTTAATCTCGTAAAAGTACTTTTTTGTATCGTTCGCAATTAAAATAAATAAATAGACGTGTAGTTGATCATGATGATGTTCAGTAATCATACTTGGTAAAGGCCGGGTTTATATTAGTATCATTATTCAACTAGCATAGTAGTATTCAACTACAACAATGTGTGACTACGGCAACCTTTATTTGCTTACAACAATTTCTACTTGATTAAAACAGCCTTTATTCGATTACAACAATTTCTGACTACGACAACCTTTATTCGACTACGACAGTCCCAGTAGACAAGACAATTATTATTTGGCAACCACAATGTTTATTTGAATATTCTACTACGAGACACTCTACTTAACTACAACCTTTATTTGACTGCGACAGTCCCAGTAGACAAGACAATTATTATTTGACTACCACAATGTTTATTTGAATATTCTACTACGAGACACTCTACTTAACTACAACCTTTATTTGCTTACAACAATTTCTACTTGGTTAAGACAGCCTTTATTCGATTACAACAATTTCTGACTACGACAACCTTTATTCGACTACGACAGTCCCAGTAGACAAGACAATTATTATTTGGCAACCACAATGTTTATTTGAATATTCTACTACGAGACACTCTACTTAACTACAACCTTTATTTGACTGCGATAGAACACATTCAAGGAAGGTGTTCTGGATATCTGTTCAATGAAATATGCAAGGACAATCTATTATGGATTTCCCACGCAATGTCATTGTAAGATATTACTACTTTTATTAAATTCTAGTAATCTGGATGGGCTTTCTTAAGCATATTGGAAAATAAATGCTTAGAAAAGTCTTATTTGTGATATCAATAGAATATAATTACTCGTATATTTCAAATTGCATTGGGTTTTAAATGTGCATTAATATATTGATTATTCTAATTTTTTCTATAGACGATATTAACTTTCAATCAAATATAATAGTTACTAAGTAGTACTTTTCGTTTAATTTATGATGCGTTATTTAATCGATGAATTCCAGATTTTGTGAATATCTCCTATAATTTGGCTTCACTGCTGTTGGAAACAAAATTTAATCGATAATACTCAATTTAAGCCTTTGCGGTGTAATAATAATGAACGAAATTGGAAACTCCTTCGTTGGAATTTCATTCTCACATTAATCCAGTACAGGTCTGGTTAATAACGTATGTGTGTTACAATGTAACAGCCATTTAGCTATCAATGTGTGGTATAACTTATTCAGTATCACTATCAACATTCAAGTAAATATCGTGTTGATTAAAAAAAGAACAGTATCCATCATTGGTCATGTTTCCTCCCATAAATGTGAAATCTTATTGGCTGAGCGTTAGCGAAGCCTATTACTCGAGAAACTGGACACGTTTCCTTTTGCCTGTCTGTCTGTCCGCACGTAACTCGAAAACAAACTCATACACACACACACACACACACACACACACACACACACACACACGCACACGCACACACGCACACACACACACACACACATATATATATATATATATATATATATATATATATATACTGCCGCCATTTTGGCTAGGGTCAACCTTTTGAGGTCTGGTTTGTGGCGTTGTGTTCCACTCACATAGCCCTTTAATTTGATGTACTACTCGACCTATGCTTGCATTTAAGATTTTCATGACTTCCTCAGTGGGACGTCCCCCTGATGTGATGAAAACCAGGAAATCACTTAAACATGTACATTTTTTAGTATACTATTGATAAACGCAAGTGGTATTTCATTATCTGTAATCATTTGAGAGTTGAGAGGCCGGTTCCAGACTTAATTGACACCCTGTATAGTATATATATATATATATATATATATATATATATATATATATATATATATATATATATATATATATCATATGACATTTTTATTCAAAGTAAATAGAAAAATAATATAATGGAAGGCCAATGTTTAAAATCGGTGACAAGATTCCATTTCAGAACACTCTTGCGTTGCAGTACCCTCCCTAGCTTACCGGAATATTTACTCTTTTGCCACTGTAATGAACCCTTTCTGAATGAATAAAAATGTGAATGTATCATGTGTCTAGGTGTGTCGAGAAATATTTCACCTGCAGACTTTAAATTTTGCATGAAATTTCATTTCTATATAGACAAGAAAATTTGATGATGGAACATGTCCGACCATAGAATTTGCCTGAGCGTCATTCGAGCCTTTCACTGGGTAGGCTGAAACGATTTCTATTTTGTCTGCCGGGGGTCTGTCTATCTGCAGGATATTTCGAGAAATGAAATAAGATATAGACTTTTAAATTTTGCAAGCAAACTCAGCAAAGCTTGTTACGCTTAGTTTTACACTTTATTGGAGTATAAAATACTATCCTAAAGCCAACAGTTTAATACAAATATATGTATTAAACAGTACGCTGTCTAATATTATTCGCTAAAAATTTACATATATTTATTTATTTCAACTGGTTTTCCATTAAACTAACTAAAAATGTATTGTGATGTAAATAAACTTAAATTAATAAACTTACAAAACCGATGCAATCATATCAATAATAAATTAAATCCATTTCTAACAAAATAATCCATAATAACCAGAAGAGAAGGTAAAGTTCATTTAGTAGTTAACAACAATAAAAGTCTAAAATAACAAACCTGTGGGGGTGGTTCCGCTATAATTTAGTCAAAATGTCTTGATGGAAAAAATTGGTCAATAAGTGTAATAAATTAATTAAAGACCAGCAAAAGTATTCTAAGAACAAAAGATAATAAAAAATCAGGAAGTAATAAATATACATCGGATAACAACAACAATACACATAACAAAACAACAGGTAAAAAGACGGTGTTGAATACATCTCTCACTCCAACAAAATAGAGAAAAATGAAGCTACTAAACAACAAAGGAAAGAGAAAAAAGAATGTTTAGGCTAAATCCCCATATCATTCCATTCAGTTAAAAATATTCAATATTTTTAAAATTATCTTTACAGCTCTTCTTAGTTCACTATCGTATTAATAAACAGTGACCAGTGACAACATAAACACAAAGCAGCGATCGGAGTGTGAGGGACAAATGTGAACACAAGTGTCAGTGAGTCAGTGTGTGGAAAGCATGGGCTCCAAAGGTGGACTAGGGCCCGCTGGGGTATGGGTTGCCCACAAGAGACTGGAGTGTTGGGCGAAACTTACAAAGGAAAGGGCGAAGGACAGTTCTGGATCCACTGACAGCGAACCTGATCCGGTAAGTTACACATTTTTGTTTAGTGTTATATACTATTAATATATTCTAAAAATGTGTTTTGATCCAAAAATGTAGAGACTTTGTGATTCATTCGCCAATTTAATTTTGGATGGTGTAGAATTTTAAAATCTCCTTTGGGCATATGGAACATCGCCTAAGGAAAACTATCCCTTCTCTCCCTAAAATGGGAGTAAGGGTACCTAACTCCAAAACTGGAAATAGGATGACCACTAGAAGAAAAGGGAAATTCTTACTTCAATTTGGCACTATATCTGGTGGAGTCAATTATGAGACCTAATTTTCACAATTTTCTTTATTGTATTAAGACCTTTAAAGCAAAATGTCAAACTGTGCATTTTTATTTATTGTTTTTGTTCATTTAGGACAAGACATTGAGAAATCACTCGTTGCTCTTAGCCCTAAAAGGACCGTTGCAGTTACTTCAAGAATGACAGGATATTCAGGATGGATAAGGTTGGAGGTCGCCTCTTGGCGAGATCCTATGAGGGCTTTATTTCAGTTATCACCTTGGAAGAAAAGGAGGCCATCTCTGTTCCAGCCTCTCTTTTTAACTCGGGTAAGGGACAGGACTTCTTCATGTCCATGCTAGCAACAGCCCTTAACACTAAGGAAGCTCCACTCACTCCAACTATTATCCTCCGCAAAATTACATACCAATATATTTTGCTGTTAGTGATGTGCTACTTCTGGATACCCATAGAGTTTCCAGATGTAAGTTGCACACATCGGTTTTTACTGCACTCGGTGTACTGTATATTCAATTGGAAGGTAATAACCATCCAAAAGGGTTCACCTTTTGGGGTACACCATGGGGTTACTGTAAAATATATTTTTACCATTTTGGGGATTTGATAAACACCTTCACACCAGTTGGATAGTGATCAAAATCAGAGGTGTCTAGCTGACTTCACCATATACATCATCCAGTTGAAGTCAGAATTTTCCTTTGTTACCAACCTGTATCCATTTTGATAAAGTTTCACAAATTTACTTTTTTTAGTCGATGGCTGTCTCATAAAGACCTTTAATATGAAGTATTGCATGATGTGTTAGGTCGATCAAAAGTTTTAAGTTGATTACCCGCCATTTTGGGATAGAGAAGGGTAATTTTTAAATCTATGGAAAGCATCCTCTGGTGAAGTTTCTATGTATCCCCAAAGAACAGTACACCCAAACCTGTTTCTTTTAAGGAGAATCATATCAAAAATTTGGTTTATTTTTTACTATGGTTGGATTAAGAAGGAACGGGTATTTTCCTGAAATTTTCCATCGTTCAGTGCTACAAAAATATCAGTAACACTTTTACTAATTTTCCATGTGATTTTCATTTTCCATCGAGATTACTCACTATCTGATGGTATAGCTAATATTTAAATCTCAATTGAATTTAATTGTCATCAAATATCGTGTACTTTTTCTACATTCCCTATTCCAGTAAAAATAACATTTTCCCCAAACTAGGAGAGTTTTCGTTCTCAAGGAATACTTTTTCAACGAGTACATGAGTGTTTAAACAAAAGATCTTATTTTAAACTGTTCAGTATTATCTAGTCCTGATTTTACAGATACATCATGCACTCAAAACGTTTAAGCGTTTAAGCGCTTGAATAATCTTTAACGTTTTCAAAGGTTAAGAATTATCTCTTGCAGCATTTGGTAGTTTAAAGTAGAAAATTGCATTTTTTTAAGGCTTAGACTGTTGTACAGTGAGAAGTTTACTTCTCACAGTTCATATTTCTATTCATGTCCAGGTTTCTTCCAGATCAATATTATAAATGTGTTACTTATAAAAACTGTGAAGGAGCTTTCTTGGAAAAGAGTAAGGGATGTTCTAGAAATGTTTCTTCCTCACGAAACCGTGTCCCGTCACTTACTGTACTGTCACACCTAGTCTCTTGGGCTTTGGCGACAAGCTTTACTTCGAAATTGTTTTAAGTCTCACACAATTTTATCTGCTACATTGAACCATGGCGAGTTTGAAGCATGGCGGAGGTAAATAGTTAATTTATGAGAGATTAAGATGTAATTCTCTACGCCATATGCGGCGGGACTGTAATTATGTAGGTAATTTTCAGGGAGTGGTAGAGGCAATTACATGGGAAGTTTACATTACTAATTCTCTTAATCCAGTTTGAGAGACGTCTGAAGAGTTTGGCGTTTCAATTTAAATTATCCTTAATATTAATAATTTCCTTCTGCATTAATGTAATTACAAATTAATTCAAACTCTATTGTTTGTTATGCTAATACGAGTTTAAGTATATTTGATTGAATTGGTTATTTTATTTTTATGTAAAGTTATATTTTATTTATACTTGCGTATATTTTATATAATTTAACTGAAGTGGGTCAATATTAAATTAACACATAAATATTGCAAATAGTTTTGTAAACATTACAATACAAAGAATCGGTTGAAAATACACAATCCAAGAGCCGATTTTCATTGTGTTTCGCCTTTTTCCCTAAAAGAGAAATCGATCGTCAGCTGCGCTAGTTTTGGTGGAGGTCAAAATATAATGGCATCAAAAGGGTTAACAAAATAAAATGTATGATTTTTCTCGGAAATATTTTTTTTAGCTTGACACACTTACAACCAACCGTCATAAACTTAAATAAATGTTAAATCGGCGTTATCTAACCATTATAAAGACCCCTAAAGTGGTGAATTTGTCTCTGCAGCTAATTGCTTGACTGTGATATAACTATTATTTGTGTGTACTAATTGTGTTTTAAGTGGGTCAAGATAGGAAAATGATGTTAGAAAAGTGGTGAGCAGTTTTAAATTAATCTATAATTTAATTAATTTTCAACAATGTCTTTACCAGTAGTTACAGATTGTCAAATTGTGCATACACTGTTTATTTTCATTAAACAATATACCGATCTTGGTTTGAAGTCTTTTTTTACAATTGAAGGATTGTTAAGGCAATAGGAATTTTTCCAGACATTTGCCATCGTTCAGTGATACAATACAACATATCAGTAGTAACACTACGTTTCGAGATCTGCAATCTGATCTCTTCCTTAGGTGAATAGCTACCTAACACATATCTGCAATCTAGGTTACACTAAAAAAATCATACCGGAGCGTTGTGACACGCATAAGTTAGGAATCACAACAACCTTGTTGTGTGTCAAATCCAGTGCACTCACTCTAAAACATGCTCTTAATAATAACAAAACACTATTAAAACTGAACTACAGGAAAAAGTCACAAATAGGTCTGCACCCACCGACAATTGGCCAGAGGCCAATAGTAAATGTTGTTTTTGTAAATATATATATGTAAATATATATTTCATTTATATGTTCATTCGCGTGAAATTAATACTAAATTTATATATATATATATATATATATATATATATATATATATACATTAAATTTGTATAAATGGCAATAGCCTTATTTAATTTCAATAAACATTGAATCGCAAAAAGTACTTGCTCCGCCGGGACAAGTTATATATATATAACAGTAGAAAATTAATATAATACGACTTATTATAAAAATAACAGTGTTTTAAAATGTTATTAGGAAGCTGGTATATTTCAGAAGTCCTAAAAAAGTTGGCAAACAGAATATAGCTCTCATTATTTATAAGAGCACGGAACGATCTATAGGAGCTGTATAGATAAATATTTTAAATAAACATGAAAGCAAAACTTTTAACTTCTTTTACTACTTTATTTGGATCTAGTAGATCCGTTATTCAAAATAGTCTCACAAGAATGCATACATTGGCACACAAATGATCTTTGTGTTTTCACAAATTAATTTAAATTATGAAAATTAATGAAATTATGACTATAGTAATATGGTTTTACACGAAATACAAACATGACAGCAAAACGTAGATCTGTTATTCAAAGCTGACTTACAAGAATGCATACATGAATTAGCATACAAATTATTTTTCATATGTTCTTAAGGGGAACACGTATTTATCTCCGTGATATTAACGTATGCTACTTTTTCTCTGGTTATCTACAAAATAATTTTACTGTTTTTCCCCTCTTAATAGTGCGTACACATAAGTGAAAACTGTGATTCTTCATTTTTGTTTAAAAAAATGTGTTGTTTGTACAGTTTCGAAAATAATGTTTTGATATTTTGGAATTTGACAATATATATGTCTCTATTTTTTAAACCCTGTACTTGTTTAGACGCTTCGGTAGTTGTAGGCTAGTGTCGTAAAAGAGCACATAAATTGCATAATGATATCTGTTATTGAACCTGATGAAAAAGATTTCATGGTATATTAGGTTATCTTTTTCAGGAAAGTGAAAAGCATGAAATAAATAGTTTTTACTTACCAAATTAATACATTCCTGCCCCATACTCCTCCAGCCTTTTCCTGTTGCTCGTATAATTTTCTTATCTTATTTCTCTTTTGTCTTATCTTATTACTCAGCATCAAAACAAACAATAATCACTCAACATTTTAGTGTGCTCTTAAGTATCCTCAAGTCTTCTTCAGAAGGTTTATCTTATTTTTATCTTACTACTAAGCATCGAGCAAACAATAATCAGACAACATTACGGTTCAATAACAGTTTAGCCAACATAAAAAATAAAATAACTACTCTATTCCATGTAAAATGTGTACTGTAACAACTGCTGCTTGGTGAACGGAGCGTCCTAACCTCAAACATATGCACTGATAAAACTATTGTTTTAGTAACTTTTACAAAGATATCAAAAACAAATTATATAACATTTAAAAAAGATGTTTCCAGCTACAAAAACACTTTTTGGGTGAAGTGTTCTATATAATATAATTATTAGTAATGCTATAACTAATAAAATTAACCATGAATAAAGATAAGTATTATTTTAATACTGTTTGTAATAAAAGCGTTATTTTGAAATCTGTGTATTTTAGAGATTCGCTATACGATGTAATTAAAAGATGTGCCTGTGTATATTACCTCTATATTACATACGTACCTGTTTTTTCTAAAACCTTAACAGTTTGGATTTAATATTTCGTCTCTCAAAATTCCAAAAAAAGGCCAAAAACTTGTATATTCAGAAAACTTTTGCAACAGTGACTAATATCGAACTCACCGTAATTTTATGGCGATAGTTTTTTAATTACGTGAGAATAAATGGTTACAAAGCAACTAAATTGATTAGAAACAGCTTAATTGTGTGCGCAACAGTAAAAGGGGGATATTTTGTGCAAATATTAAGTTAATAAATAGTTTATCTCTCATTCAAAGAGCGATTTGTGTTTCACAAACACAAACACACATACGTTCACACAACACTTTGCGAACATGGATGTAGCTGTCACACACCCGCAGGCAGTTCTAAACAGCGCTTTTCTGTAGTTCCTCGAAACTTTGTATTTAAACGTTTCTCTCTTAATGTTCGCGTTTACTCCCTGATTTCATTTTGCTCAAGTAGAGTGCTCGATTGTTGAAAATGTGTCAAGAAATGTTTAGAAGTTTCGTTTTGATGATGAAATATAGCAAAAGTAAAAAGGTTAGTAAGCTTTTTAACTTTTAGTTTGCAAATGTGATTTTGCAATTCATACGATTTTTAAAAGGAATATACCTCTAAAAGAATATTATTAATTTAATTCGTGGTAGAGGTCTCATTAATAAGTGATATATCATAATTAAGCAAAGCTGTTTTAAATTTAATTAATTCCATCTCATCGCAAAGTTTTATTGCATTGAAATACCTTACTTGGATCAATACAGTTTTTACATTAAGGAGTGCTATAGAATTACGTAATTTATCTTTCAAATTTATTTTTTGTGAGTCTAATTTTGTTTTACTGTTATTATGAGTCTTAAAGGAAACAAAGAAATATTTTTAATGGTAAATAATGAATAATATATAAAATTATAACGTCTGTACTTCTCTATGTCTTCTGTTACATAATATATGTCACATACGAACATGTATCAGTTTTGGGATAGTAAGATAAGATTATATGTTTAATATTTTAATATTTAATGTATCTAAAATGTTATATGAGTTAAGATTTCTGGTCTGCCAATCATTAATACCCTTCCACAAGGACTTGCCATCAACTAATTATTCGTCGGAAGCTGTTGTAGTAGATACTCTTATAATATGTGAGATTATCATGTTAAGCAAGATCGTAGCCAGGAAACAATTTGGGAGGGGGGTCCAGACCACTGATATTTTCCCGTAGTGGACAGAGAGTAATGCCTCATTTTGTTCCTTAAAAAGTCCTTAACCCGTGTCTTTTTTGAGAACAATCTTTCAGCAAGTACATATCAATAAAACTGAATTATTTAAGTAATAATAATCGTTTACTAAAAAATTAAAGAAAGTTTTGGGGGTCCAGACCACTTTGACCCCGTCGCTGACTACGTCCTTGATGTTAAGTAATACAATTAGGGGGTATAGACATTACAGGCAATTCACTTTAGTATGCAAACATTGTAACGGAAGACAAAGCCTTATTTATACCATCAGTTTATACAGCGGAGATACTCATTATCAATGCTCTGTGCGGCAGCTAGATTGGCGAGAACAGAAGTTAGTGTTATCCAAGCACCAAATCACATGTTTTCTCTCTCAAACACCAGTAATGAAGACATTAAAACAAATTTTCGGCCCTAACTTGACTAGACTTTCCGTGAGTTTTCTTAGATTTGTCGTGACACATATCAGGTGTCCCAAAAGTCCCACCTATAACCCGTATTAACTTTTGAACGGAAATTTTTTCTGCCAGTATCCATGGGTGGGGAGATTGTTATAGAACAAAAACAATTTTTGGCTTTATACAAATTTTAATTCCAACCCTATATTTTCAAATGAAAACACTTTAAAGGCACTTCTAAGGGAAGAAAGATTTTGCAAACCATTCTCTGTCTCAATCCAGTATAAAATGGCGGCTTATCAAAGTTTTAGTTAAAAAAACACGCTAAAACTCGTTTTGATGACAAAATATCTATATTAGTAGTTAAATAACACAGAAATACTAATTTAGTTAAATATAACACTTTTACTGGCTTGACATGGAAACTTTGGTTGGCAGTATTATTCTTTTATAAGGTCCTTTAAAATGAGATGTCACTCGATGGAAGTTTACATTTACAAATATTAACTTACCCCCCCCCCCCCCCAATCCCCTATTTAGGGTTGGGATCGAAGTCTTCACATGTGCTCTAAACCCATAATTTTTAGTTTTATAACGATTATTCCTGTTCAAGAGTTAATAGGGGGTGAAACTTTTTGGAAACCTGGTATATAAATATCACCTAATTATCATTGATTTCTTTTGCAAAAACATTAATGAGCAGATTACTTTATTCATCTTTTGTTGTTACATTTTTATTAATTCCTATCTTCTATAAAAGATTTTGTAAAATCAGGATTGTGGAAAAGGATCATGAGAAGGTGATGGTCTGAGAGAATGATTTGCATGATATACATTGCTAAACATATACTGTAAAGCTATTTACAGAAATTTCTAAAAGAAAAGAGTATTTAATTGGAAATCTATGTAGGAAGCAATCAAATGCAATTTAAACCACAGATTTTAATGCGATAACTAGTATTATATATTTGACTAAGCGTTAGTAAAGCCTATCTTACGGAGCTGTATAAAAGTATTTATGTATCTCTGTTCGCATTGTATCTCAAAATCAAATAGTCTATAGACTTTAATTTTGCATGAAGCTTTCATCTGTACATAAGGAATATCATGTTCCTATAATGGAGCGAGTTACTCAAAAGAATTTTGGCTGAGCTTTAATGAATCAATTTTAACATTAATCTTATAAGTAATCACGATGATAATGAGACGATCACAGAATAAATAAATTTTTAAGCAATCTGAATATAAGAATATGGGAGTTTAACATGTGATGTATTAACACATTTAGCCTAAGTACCCAAACACATATAAAAATACTCGTAATACTTTGGAAAAATAGTGCAGACAATTTAAACACTGCTATGAATCCCAAACTAACGAATAAAAATGTGAATATGTCATGTGGCAAGATATCTTGATGAAGATTTCATCTCTAGACGTACGGTAACATTGTGCATGAAACTTCTTTTCTACATAGACAAGTGTGAGGTCTTTGATGGTGCACGTCCAACTGTGGCAAGATATCTTGATGAAGATTTCATCTCTAGACGTACGGTAACATTGTGCATGAAACTTCTTTTCTACATAGACAAGTGTGAGGTCTTTGATGGTGCACGTCCAACTGTGGCAAGATATCTTGATGAAGATTTCATCTCTAGACGTACGGTAACATTGTGCATGAAACTTCTTTTCTACATAGACAAGTGTGAGGTCTTTGATGGTGCATGTCCAACTGTGGCAAGATATCTTGATGAAGATTTCATCTCTAGACGTACGGTAACATTGTGCATGAAACTTCTTTTCTACATAGACAAGTGTGAGGTCTTTGATGGTGCATGTCCAACTGTGGCAAGATATCTTGATGAAGATTTCATCTCTAGACGTACGGTAACATTGTGCATGAAACTTCTTTTCTACATAGACAAGTGTGAGGTCTTTGATGGTGCATGTCCAACTGTGGCAAGATATCTTGATGAAGATTTCATCTCTAGACGTACGGTAACATTGTGCATGAAACTTCTTTTCTACATAGACAAGTGTGAGGTCTTTGATGGTGCATGTCCAACTGTGGCAAGATATCTTGATGAAGATTTCATCTCTAGACGTACGGTAACATTGTGCATGAAACTTCTTTTCTACATAGACAAGTGTGAGGTCTTTGATGGTGCACGTCCAACTGTGGCAAGATATCTTGATGAAGATTTCATCTCTAGACGTACGGTAACATTGTGCATGAAACTTCTTTTCTACATAGACAAGTGTGAGGTCTTTGATGGTGCACGTCCAACTGTGGCAAGATATCTTGATGAAGATTTCATCTCTAGACGTACGGTAACATTGTGCATGAAACTTCTTTTCTACATAGACAAGTGTGAGGTCTTTGATGGTGCATGTCCAACTGTGGAATTTGGCTGAGCGTCATTGAAGCATGTCAATCAGTAGGCTGACACAACTTCCTTTAGTCTGTTGAGGGGAATGTAAAAATGTCTTTTTCTTCTACACGTATGTCTGTCTGCATGACATCTCAAGAATGATATAAGCGGTAGAATCAAAATTTTGCATGCAACCCAACTTTAACGAAGTCTGTTAGGCGACACGAGGTGTAGCTCCTATATCTCAATAGCTAAATAATCAGGAAATTCGTAGGTGTCCCTTTTGATCTTTGGTACCAGGACAATCAAGGTTATAACCGAATAAAATTAATATTATGAAACTAGGAAAATGTAAAAATTAAATTTTAAAAAGTTTAGGAGAAAAGTTTTGATGATTTATGAACTAGATATTGTTGACTTAATTCCTGGAAATATTTGGAGCATTGAATCCATTGAAATCCAGCTATAAGAGCCATGGAGTATAGGGTTTCTAAGACAGTAATATTTTATTAGTTTAAATTCTACATGAAATTATTTTAGAATATTCTTCTTTTACAGACTCCTGTACAGTTTTATTTCTTTCAAATTTATTTGAAACAATGAAAAATAGTCGTTCATATATTAACAAACTTCTATCTAAACTAATATATTCTCTTCTTAGTAAAATTGTGTGTTTATTTTGTACTTTTATTTCACAATTATATTACACATCAGATTTCAATTCACTACACTATTCATTTTTTTAATAATGTGAAATTTCAATAATAAATTAGGTTACTCCTTAAAAAATCTGTTTAATGAACCAAAAGATGTAATAAAACTTACTGTAATATATGTTGGGCAAACAGTATTAATATTTTATAAAAAGAAATACACAAATTACTAACAGATTCTAATTTTCAATAATAACAAACACGGCACAAGATTTCATCTAATCTCAAAGGACAACACAAATAAGCCATTACAGCAGCTGAAGACTTCGTTACAGTAATGAAGGAGCTCGCATATGTTTTACCTTCAGGGAAGCCGTATCTTATTATAGCCTTGTGCTTAACGAAGTATAAAGATACAAAATTAGAAACTATTGTATTTTTACCTCCATCGTAAATACATCGTTTTTGGGGATATTTGTGTTGTAAGAATACGTAGTTGGTATACTTGTAGTTAGTAGCAGATACAAGATCGAAGAAGAACAGTTTCTGGAAATTTGTCAAGTTTAACTTCCAGTGTTTGACTAGGGTAAATTATGGCTGAATTAATTAATTTTACTTTCAATGTTAATTTAAATAAATATCTTCAATTAGGGAAATGAGCATCAATGAATCTCGTTTAAATAGCCATAACTTTCTTATTAAATGTAACTCCTTTGTTAAGAGTCATAATCCACTAGTTTTACGGTCATAAATATACTTGTTATATACTTGTTTTAATATACTTGTGTTAGTATAATTGTTTAAATATACTTTGTTTAAAACAATTATTGGACTTCTTAGTATAAATTTCCTTTAATATTTCGGTTTGCCGATTTCAAAAAGGTATAAAACAAAAATAACACAGCAAACAAAATTTACTCAAGTAAATAAATAAACATTTGTGCAAATGTTTATTTATTTATTTGTTTATTTATTTACTTTTGTAAATTTTGTTTGCTGTGTTATTTTTGTTTTATACCTTTTATTATACCTTTTTGAAAATGGCAAAGCCGAAATACTAAAGGAAATTTATACTAAGAAGTCCAATAATTGTTATAACTGAGCAATTTTGCATTATACACCCGAAGTGAATGTGTGTGTGTGTGTGTGTGTGTGTGTGTGCGTGCGTGCGTGCGTGCGTGCGTGCGTGCGTGTGCGTGTGCGTGTGAATAATAATGAATGTTTGTCTGTATGCTCTTTATAGAATCGTAAACTATTTCACCGATCATTGTGAAGATTTGTATGTATATGTATTTTTCCACGGTGAAAGTTTATATGCTATACCCATTGATGTAACTCGCCACCAGGCGGCTCAGCTAAATATAATAGTTTTCAAAGCGCCTGCATACGATCAACTACAATTACAAGACAGTTACGTATACTAAATAACCAAACACTATTTGAAGGCGCTAAGTTATTATCTATATTATTTGTCTTCAAGATACATTTCTGGTGCAACTTAAAGCTTGAGTGTTAGACCACTTTATTATAAAATACGTGTAAGTATACAATGGCTATAAAGATACACAAATTTTCTTTATCGTGGCAACAAGGCAAACTCTACATCGGCTTAAAAAATATATGTACACATACACGGGCAAAGCTTACGAAAAACGTGCGAAGCCGCGGGAAACTTTTAGTTATGAATAAAATTTAAAATTCGTATTTCTTGTCAGAGTTTACTGAAAATAACATCTTTAATAGCTTCATGTATAACATATTTATATACATATTTTATATTTATTACACTTGTTTCGCTTTCTCTAAACAGCAAGCATCCACAACGTTTCAAGCTGCATCAGATTTTAAAATTGGTATTATATTATTATAGACTGTTCAATAGACAATGGCAAGAGTCAGATAACACTTTTAATAATGTTATTCATAAAATACTGATCGAACATTGTATACTTAATTTTTTATCTGAATATTAAGTAATTTATCAACTAGAACCATCATGTTCGTTCGTGGACAAATCGTCGACAACAACAATTAACATGTGTTACTACTTACGGGGTATTAAACGGAAAAAAACTTTTTCGGCCTTTTATGCCATTTTCAACAGCTCCATACATTTAAATAACATAGTGGTATAGTAATTTCAAAACAATGACGTTTATACAAAATCTCAGTACAACCGGTTCCATGGTTTTTACATGATTACTTGATACAAAAACAAACACCCACTCACTAAAACTAACATGTTTATAATAGTAGTATTATTAATTGACCTGTTTGTATGTAAATGTAACTAAAATGTGAACAGCAAATAGCATTTTGTAATAATTTTGGAATTGTCAGATATATTGCCCATCTCAATTTTGTTCCAACAGTAATACCAAACATGATAACTGAATATTAATATACAACTCAAATTTACATATAATAATATATCAATATTCTGTTCTTGTTTTACCCTTATATGAACATGAACCAACTACAAGTTCAAAACCGTGATCATCGAACAAGAGGATGTAAGAAGAATAGAAGACTGATACATAGCATCCATGACATCTTAATAATAAGTTATATAGTATATTACTCATACCACAATCCAAAAACCCGTCCTTGATTTAAATCAATTATACTGTTAAAAGGGGAGATGTACGCCTATATTGTAAAAAAAATCAATATTTTTTATATTTTTATCTTAAAGCATAGATTTTTCTGAGTTCATTGATATATAATACATATATATTTGGGTTATATTTATATGCTAAAAAAAAATTATAAACATGCTAGTCGGGCGCACGGATCCGTGGTCAGACGTATCGAAGACGTTCTGAACGATAGGATATTGTTTTGAGCATTTTAATATACATAACTTGCACTTTTTAATATTACTTAATATTATTTTAATAATATTTTAATATTATTTTCACCAGACCTGCTTAAAAAATGTCTCCATGGTCAAACACAGAATGTAAACGAAAGTTTTAATTCTGTGTTGTGGACGCGTATACCTAAATTAAATTTTGTAGACCTGCAAACACTAAGAATTGGTGTTTTTGACAGTATTATTACTTTTAATGAAGGAAGTCAAGGCAGAATAAAAGTGCTTAATGATCTAGGTATAAAGCCATGCCAAAACTGTGTTTATACCCTACGTCAGATTGATGATGACCGAGTGAGGAAAGCCGAAAAAGCTGGTGAAGAAGAGACAAAGCAAGCTAGGAAACGGGCAAGAATGGTGAGGAAGAAACTAATTGATGATGATAAGGCCAAGGAACAAGACTATGAAGCAGGAATGTTTTAAAAGGTACTTTTCAATCATATTTTTGTATACATAGAAGTGTTTTGTGAATTACCGAAAATTTACTTCTTTGACATAAATGTTCCTTTTTCTCAGGAACTAGTTGTCCAATCTTCATGAAATTTATATCATATATATAACGTACCTATTCATACAAGCCCTGCCACTTTCATAAGTCTAGGTCAAAATAAAAAAAAATAAACATTTTTTTAAAAACAAATAATTGAAAAAAATGTTGAGTATCCTTAAAAAATTTCTAAAGCCAAAAATATTGATTGGAAATCTTTAAAAGTGGCAGGGCTTGTGTATAATAGTATGTTTTAGAAGTGCTAAAAATTTCAATTCGTTAGGTATCATAGTTCTGCAGAAAAATTAACATAAATATTTGAAAATTAACATGAGCTGGTATAGGGCGCACATCTCCCCTTGATGTCCAGACATAATGTAGAAAAAAATGTAAACAAGTAGCTTGTCTTATCCGGTTTGCAATACTTAATTGGGTGTAACCAAAAGTTGGAGAGCTGCTTCGTAACCTAATACCTTTGTTAACGTGAGATTCTCTTGAGAGCATACTGTACAACTTCCAAGATTAAATTACAAAATTCCTAGTAGTCGCGAAGGAGCCTTTACTTTCTAATTGAGCTTTCTAATTGAGTTCTTAAGGATCCATTTACATCGCTCAAATCAAGTTTAAATAAATATATTTTAAGTAAATTAATTTGTTTTAGACTACAATTTTTCAGTTGGATACGATTTTAATATTCAAATGGAAATTATGAATGTGATTTTTATCCATTGTTTGCTTCCAGCGAATTAAATATTTTGTGTTGACAACATGTAAAGAATACACAATTACCTATGGTTATAGTAGTTCTAAATCAGTACCATAGAGCATTTCAGTGCAGTATTTTGATGTATTATAAATGTTTACATAGTAAAAGTCGAAGAATGTCTTATTTTACCGGGCGAAGTTTGGGCTAAGAAGCCGTCTCTAAAGCTTAAGGCCACCTCATGTCGATTGTCCATCCATCCAATGGATGGATTTTATGTCTTGGACGTCCACGGGGTACTACCTTAGTGATGGGAGAATCGAATACTTAAAATAATCGAATACAGTGTATTCAAATGCACCCTTGAATATTCGAATGCTTTCTCTAACAGATAAGTCTAGACTTGTCTTACGTACTTCCTTCCCGTAATCCATTGTTTCTTGGGTATTTGGAATTGCCGTGCCAAAACGGTGGGAAAATCCTTTACATTTTTATGCCTCTTGCAAACATTTCATACCCATGATTTATGTACTCCAGAAAAATGTATGTGTTTACTTGCTACTTCAGTCCCGCCTGAAACATTATTTTCTACTGCAGGTTTTGTCACAATGATCTGGAAATAGATTGAAGCCAAAAACGTCAATCATATTATTTTATTTTTACACAACAACATGAAATAAACATTAATTTTTGTCTTTATTGTTTACAAATGTATTTATTAATGGAATATTTGTACAATTATACATTTTGTCAAGTTTGAACAGTTTTAATTACTTATTCCAAATTATGAATCTCCCCCTCATTATTCTTTTCATATAATTCACCTAAATCCTCCAATGAATACATGTATATGAATACGAATACAGCTCTTGAATACTTTATTTGAATACCATTAGTCCAAACCAATGAATACTGTAATTTTTAATTCGATTCTTCCAGAGAAATTGTACTTTCAAAAGTATTCGAATTCATTTTGAGGTAGGCTATTCGAATATGTGAATACCCGGGCTGTATTCGAATACTATTCGATTCTGTATTCGAATCTCCCATCACTAGTATTACATCACACTGCAAACGTCCATCCAACGGATGGACGGACGAATTCGTTTGTCTTGACTTTCTGTTCAATTACGATCTCCGTCAGGGAAACGTTGAAATAATGGCATTTAGTGTACCTTGGTGTAACAGGGAGTTATGATAAGTGTAACATGGATTGCTGCCGACAGTTCCAGCAGTGATGACGAAAATCAGTTCTATTGTTAGCAAACGAAACATTCAGTGCAACCCCAACCAATAAAATCCCAAAACTATTTTTTAGTTTATATCAGCAAAAAAAGTTTTATACGTGCATCAAAACTCAAAATTTATATTTGTTTTCTACAATAAAAGACAAAAAAGTATTATTATTCTTTTTTTATTTCTTTCATCTGTTTTATTTTGTGTTCAGAAATTAAATATTGAAAAAATTGTGTGTAATATACCAACAAAACACTCAATTTAGATTTGTTCAATTCACGAAGTCCACCACCGATACCGTTGCTCAATTTTCTAAATATTTTTTCTCATTTTACAATCAAAGTCACGTGTATGGTGTTTTTGTGACCTTAGTAAAACATTCGCCAAAGTAAACCATCTGACACTTATATATAAGCTAGAACTCTATGGCATTAGGGGCTGTCCCCTACAAGTCCTGTTTAAGTGTTATCTTTCAAATCGATACCAGAGTGTTCAAGTACTAATTCTTTTGTAACGGCAAAGTCAGATTTCGTTGAAGACTTGATGGGTGTTCCTGAAGGTTCTATTTTGGTGCCACTTCTCTTTGCATTGCATGTAAACTACTACAGTTCTTGTGTCCCTGAAGCTTGCGTTACACAATACACGCTGATATACTAAAATCATTGTTCAGGCAGATTCTTCAATAGTATTAGACTTTCAATTACTCCATAATAAACTGAATCGATTCTTGGTTCATTAGTAACGTCTTATTCCTCAAAGCTGACAAAACCTCCATTCTTCAATTTCGATCACAGTTTCTAAGTGTGATGTTGCTCTGGATGAGGTCGACATCACTGAGGTTGATTCAGTCGGATTCTTGAGTGTTCATTTGTGTGCTGGGTTTGCTTGGCGGCAATATTTCGAAGCCCATTTTTCTAAGCTCAACTCTACCGTTTTTCTTGAGCTGCCTTTTCAATATTCTGAATTTTAGTGCACTTAAATGGCATAACATGGCTTCTTTTCCTCTGTGATGTCGTATGGTACAATGTCACGAGGAACAGTTTCATCTTTTTTGTTACAAAGAGTCTGTGTTACACCTGTCGGCAGGTGTTTCTTCAAGAACGTACCCAAACCCTTTTCTCCATTTTTATCTACTCTGTATCAGTTTACACTCTAAACATATTACGATATTTCTACCCACATTCATTTTTATATATTTAATTGAATCGTAAAAAGTAAGGACTGTGGTGTAATGGTAGCACATTCGCTCGGCAAGTGAGGTATCCGTGTTCGAGTCCCGGCGGAGCAAGTACTTTTTGTGATTCAATGTTTATTGAAATTCAATTTGGCTATTGCAATTTATACAAATTTAATGAATGTAAATAAGTCGTTTGACAGGTAGTATTTGGTCTTTCGATCATATGTTAGTTTGATTGTTTAAACGCATATGTGTGACATACAGATACGGCCAAATACAAAATAATTGAATCGTAAAAAGTAAGGGAGTCCTCCTCTGTAGACTAATGGTTATAGTCTCGGATCTCTAACCGAGAGATCACGGGTTCAAATCCCGGGGAGGTCCAATGTATTTTCTACTTTAATAAAAAACCAGTGCACTTCGAAGACGGCATAGCTGACGCTGAGGCTTAATAAGATTAAAAAAAGTAAGGGCTCTGTGGTGTAATGGTAGCACATTCGCCCGGCAAGTGATAGGTTCGGGTTCGAGTCCCGAATAAATTACAATTACTATAAATATACTCTTTTGACGATTTTGTTGATCGTAGCAACAAGGCATACCATTGGTGTCGGAAGTAAAAGTGCTCCTACACGCAAAAAGCCTACGAAATTCTGTACGAAGCCGCGGACAACTGCTAGTATAATATAAATGAGTTTTTAAAAGTATCAATATTGTATAAATTGCCATTCATAAATTCTATTCTCACTTCAGAAATAAATAAAATCTGTATACTAGCCTCATGCTTCATACACTTACCATGTTGTATTACGAACAGTGGCATTGTATACAAAGGACATCACACCGATAAAACACGTGAAAAGCTCAAACGTAGGAACACTCGCCCTATTATTGTATAACCGCGTGCTATTGACATCACAATAATTACTCAGCGCTGAATGGGCTTTCACAAGCACCACAGCCATTCATACCAGTCCAGAGTGTGTTCAGTTACCCTCTGATTACTGGATATTTTTATTATGAATATGAATATTTGATCCACAAGTAAACATTTATCCTGTAGGTTTAAAAGTCCTTTGGTTTTGGAATATTTTATTTTAGACCTAAAACTATTGTAAAACGAAACACGTCAGTGTGCTCCACTAACTTGCTTCCTAGATTTCGAAATATGTCATTTTAGGATTTAAAATTGCATTAAAATCCCTAAAAACGCATTGTTCCTCAATGTGAATTTTCCCCAGTCTCCTGTCCCTTAAGTCAAAAGCAATTCATTTTAATGCACCGAGAACGCAATTCCAGGAATGGTTTATTTCGCCTAACACGATAACCTTCAATCTCAAGAATTAAGTCATTGAACGCTTGTAGATGCGAAAAGTATTTGTACTCCTTAAGTCCAAACGATAGAAATTTACGTTTATAAGTTTCATTCAGACCTCTGTTATGATGAATATGTCACTCACTGTATGTTTCATTATGTCAATGATGTTTATTCTCTTTCTGTTCTGGAAAAAGCTATTTACGACCTCAAATTGAATAATAATTATTCTTCATTGCAGTAAACAAATGGCAAACTTGTATTTCAAACGTATGTTCATAATATACATTAGAAATATAAAATAACATCTTAATTTATGGATGCCACATGTATTGTGTAGACTTTACGACACATTTGTATGTTTGCACGTTTCGGATTTCTTGAAAGGAGAATTAAAATAATGTAAAAGTGCTTTTTATCCCACCATAACTCCTCAACAGAGTAAAATTCCTTCCTAAACTTACTATTTAGATAATCTTTCATGTTTATAAATTTTCAAAATGTATTGTACGACCAAGACAATAGCCAGAAAAATATTTGTGGGGGGAGGGTCCAGACAACTGATAGTTTTTCAGAAGTGGACAAATAGTAAGAACCCATTTTATTCTTTTAAAAGTTCTTGACCCAATTCTTTGTTGAGAATAATCTTTCAGCAGTACATGTCAGTAATACTGAATTATTTAAATAATAATTGTTTACTAAAAAATTAATTGAAAAAATACAAATGTGTGGGAGTCTGGACCCTTGGAAAATAATTTTTTTTTTTTAGGATCCCAGTAAGAAAACTCTTTCAAAAATAGTAGCAAAAGGATAATACAAAACAACAATTGTTTACAATTTGTAGAACATCTTTTAAAATTAATAAATTTTAACTATTCATGTTTAAAACACTATTAGTAAAGGATGACCAAATGCATGTCAATTAAATTTGTAATAACCCAGAATCTTACTCTATGCTACATCATAAATAAGTCAAAAATAAATTTACAGCTGATGTTTATTTATATTAGAATGTGATTTAAAATTTTGTGAAGTGTTTGTGTTTGTTTGGGTTTTGTCTTTGTTTTTTACATTTCTACATGCCACACACCGTCTCAAAATTCCTACATTCCATTGTTTTCCGAGTAAATTTTCAAAAACTCCAGTAAGATTACTTTACTAGTAAATTACCCAATCTAACCTATAACATGAATATTTTAAGATGCCTTAAAATTGTACTGAGTAGGTACTAAAACTTTGATTACAATCTTTGATTGTGCAATTATTTTTCAAAGTAAGGTCTACTATTATCATTTTGTAAATATGGAAGATAACAACACTAATCCAGATATGTTCAATCAGTCTGTTTCTTTCATAGAAAACCAGTTGGACTTTGAAGTACCAAAAAATGAAAGCCCTTTCAAATATGAAAATGAGACGAGTACAATTGATATTTTTGGTCTTGATTTACCGAAGATTCCTTCAGCCAGTTGTAAACCAGATGTCGATAGTATAAAAATGTTCGTTGGGCAAATTCCACAAAATTTTACAGAGTACGACTTGCTTCAAATGTTTGAGAAATACGGCAAGGTGTATGACATACGAGTTTTAAAAGATAAAACCACTGGGAAGAGTAAAGGCTGCTGCTTTGTAACATTTTTTACACGGAGTGCCGCCTTAAACGCTCAGAACGCTCTCCACAACATTAAAGTCATGCCTGGTATGCACCACCCAATCCAAATGAAACCAGCGGACACTGATAACAGAAATGATAGGAAACTATTCGTAGGCATGTTGTCGAAAAAGTATACTGAAAGTGAGGTGCGGAATCTTTTCTCACCTTATGGAACAATCGAGGAGTGTACGGTTTTGAGAGACGCGAACGGACAGAGCAAGGGTTGTGCTTTCATTACGTACCTGTCTCGCCAGAGTGCCCAGAACGCTGTCAAGTCAATGCACCACTGCCACATCTTCGAAGGGTGTTCTTCCCCGATCGTAGTCAAGTTTGCAGACACTCAAAAAGAAAAAGAAATAAGACGGTTCCAGATTTTACAAAAAGAGATAAGCGATCACAGCCAGATCACAACTATCCTTCAACAGTTACCCTCCGATTCATTAGCACCTTTGGTTGTCCAAAAAAATATTCTCCAACAATTTCAAAACCCTGCAGCAACCAACACATACCCTCAGATTCCAGTATTGAACAATTTGAATTTCCCCACTGCTCAGCCATCAGACCTCAGTCAGTTAATGATACTGCAGCGTTTAACGAACAATTCTTTAAATAATCAGATTTTAAATCAGAATTTGGGTTCCATGACTATAAATGAAGTTATAGCATGGAACAATTTAATAAATAAAGCAGCTGGTCTGGGGTTATTTACTCAAGGAAGTATAGAGAACGCATTCCGATACCCTGGTACCAACCTGGATAATATAGGAAGAAGACATATAGAGGGTCCAGATGGAGCCAATTTGTTCATTTATCATTTACCTCCTGAGTTCACCGATGAGAAATTGGCCCAGCTGTTCAATCCATACGGAAAAGTCATCTCAGCAAAAGTGTTTATTGACAAAGTCATGAAACAGTCTAAAGGTTTCGGTTTTGTATCATATGATAACGTCCTCAGTGCAAATATAGCAATACAAAACCTCAACGGATATCAAATTCTTGGTAAAAAGCTTAAAGTGGAGGTTAAAAAGAAGAGAGTTTCAACATGTTGAAAAACTAAGATTTGAAGATATATACATGCACATTTTAATAGTTTCACAATACTTCCAATTATTTGTGTATTTCACAATGGTTTTTTTATATTAAACATAAACTAAAAAAAATAAATTTTTATTTCAAAATACAAGAAAACTAATAATTTTATTAAGAATTTGGGATAACGATATTCAATTGTTCTTCCCTTTTAGCAGCTTCTAGTAAGATTTTCTGTTACAAAAGAGGGAAACTTAAGATCTTAATGGGATTATTTACTACATTGTTTTAAATTTCTTTTAATTTATAATTGATTGTTGTATTTATGGAAGTCTATCTAATGAAATTACTGTAGGATTATCTGCATTTTATAGAATTTTAGCAATGGACTAACTAGTCCGGTATCTCTCTTCCTTTTCAATTAACTTTAAAAATTTGTAATGATTTACAAACAAGTGACACCCCAATATGGACTGCAAAAGGAGAAAAATATCTAGGAATCTGGAATTGTGCTCTCTTTATTTTTATTTTAACAGCTCTGTTAGTGGATATAGGTCATTAGTCACCCCTTCTGTGTGGCCTCCACCCTTACCTTGTTTTATATCCGAGGGAAAGTGTCATTGGATGAAGGGCCGGTTTTTTATGTCGACTAGAGCTTTTGTACAAGTGTTTTAGGTTTCTTTTTCCGTCCTGTCAATTCATATCTATGACGGTCTTGTAGAAATATCTAATTTAGGTGTTTAGACTCTTACCTGCAGTAGATTAGGTAGTTCTCTTCATAGACAAAAATGTTTCAAAGGGCAGTACTTTTCATTCGTAGTCATAATGATAGTTGTTAAGAAGTGTTTGCGTGCTATTTCTGGTGAGTAGTCAGTCCACACTTCTGTCCATTTTAATAAGATTTTGGATATACAATCAGCCAATTGCAATTGTTCTCATGGCAGAACTTAATGAAAGTATCTACGCAACTTTATGAAACATGACCCACAGAGCACAAATGTTCAAAATCTATATATGTGTAACACAGCTTTTGGAAATGATAACTGTCCCCTAAAAAAGCCCAATCGAGTAGAAACGTGGTAGTAATTTATTTTATTAATACGTCAGGTAAGTTTGTTGGCAAACTAGGTAAGCCATTTCGTTTTGATATTGACCACTCAAACTTTTGCAAAATTCACAACTCAGCTGTTTATGAGCCTAGAGAAAGAATAAAAAGTGTTCTGGAATTCTTATAAAATGTACTAAATATTTTGTAATTAACAACTTTTTCCAAGATATTGATTATATGTACATTTAAAAAGATTCTTTCGATCACTAGGAAATGGCAAAAGAAATACTAAAACAAGTTCAAACTTGGTACAAAAACTGATGTTATAAATATATAAACTAAGTTCATTGGACAGCTTGGTATGCTATTTTGTTACAATATGGTGGGCGTTCAAACTTTTACAAAAATGCACCTGGAGAACAACCTAGAGAAAAAATAAAACGTATTCAGGAATGTTTATAACATTTCCTAATCTTTTTGTTCCAACACATTTTTTGTATCATCGTCAGTTCTCTGGATATTTAGAAGATGTAAATTCAATGAGAACAAATTGATGAACAAAATCTAACTACTTCTGAGCTGGAAGGACTATTCCTTTACCAACTGAGCCTTAAGTAGGTTCAAGTTCTTTAGGTTGAACGTTCTGCATGAAGTGATGTTTTGGTTTGGATAGCTTCTTAGAGTGAATGATGAACTTCTAAGACCTGAACAGTGTGGTCAGAGATTTCAACATGAAATACAGTTTACTTAAATTGTTCTTATTTAGGTTTGAGCAAATAGAATTGTAGATGTGACTCAAGTTGGAGGGAGTAAAAGATTCATGATTCTGTGGCTGTATAAGATATTAATAGCATATGACTGTTTTTGTCTATTTTCAAACTTTTCCCATATGTACATCCCCAATTATAATTTTATTGTTGTGTCCATCTTCCATTTGTTAATAAAGATATTTATATTCATTACTAGAGTTTCTTGAAAAACCATCAGTGTTTATTTCAAGAACTTTTGTGGTACCTAACTTATATTGACCAATAAGCGTTGAACCAAATATTTGTAAATTTTCAGAAAGCACTCAGAATTAAAATTAGGTCAGTAAAATTATAGCCTAAAACCTAAAAAAAGGTAAAAGGTTTTACAAGTTCTAAATTAAAAAAAGCAAGTTTCCAATGTCTTGTTAAAAATACATTTTTTCAAGTAGTTTTCCTTTAAGTAAATAACTGCTTATTATTTGTTACTAATTGACTATTAGTTGGTTGACAAATTCACTTAAACAATGGTTGTAAAACTGAATCATGCCGACTCAGAAAGTTAAGCTCTCATTTGTGAACCAGCTTCCCTCATTAGATAGGTAATTAGAGAGACAAAGGCTGGTGGAGAGAAGAGGATCTCTAAAGTATAATGAGTGGACACCTCATTGTGAGGTTGCAAACACCTTTTATGGGCCCTGGAAAAAATTAGGCTTAACATTTACGTCAATATTGGAAATAAAAATTATTTTAAGAATATATAGAATTATATATAAGAACATATTCTACTGTAATTAATCAATTAATGTAAAATTGTATTTATTTATTCTACTGAAAGTTAATTTTACTGTTTAACACTGTTATCTTGTTTTACAAGATAAAATGAAAAGAGGTTACATTGGTTTCGAAGATGTAAACGTTGAAACTGTATCATATAGAAAAGGTTAATAAGAAACAATACATATTTCTTTTACCAACTTATTATTTAACTTTCATGTTTAGAAGTTTTCAAAATGTATTGTTATGACCAAGAACGTAGCCAGGAAAACATTTTGGGGATCCAGGATCCAGACAACTGATATTTTCCAGTAGTGGACAGAGAGTAAGGCCCCATTTTGTTCCTTAAAAAGTTCTTGACCCATTTCTGCGTTGAGAGCTGTCTTTCAGCAGTACATGTCAGTAATACTGAATTATTTAAATAATAATAATTGTTTGCTAAAAAAGTAATTTAAATTTTGGAGGGGTCCGGTCCCCTTGGATACCCTTGCTGGCTACATCCTTGGTTATGACCAGTTTGTAGAATTAAGTTTTTTTAGAGAGAAAGAAAGATTTTATTGGGAAGCTAAAGCATTGGAATAGGGGTAAATTTCAATAAAAGGATCTCAGTATTTGTAAAATCATCTATCTATATACTGATAATCTATTTTCATCACCTGAGGTAAACATAGCTTATTTGTCAGATGTGCATTTATTGCTTTTTACATAATTTTCCTAGTTCTTCATGGCATAAACCTGGTTGGTGCACATTTGTTTTCCTACGTTTGCAATTTCAAAATTTGTTACAACTTGTTGACAATTTTTATTTTGAAGTTTGACAACGACACCAAAGTAACAGATATAAGTCCATTTTTGAGCTGCCCCTTAACCATTAGTACCTAAACTAATTGTTTAACAGTTGGCATTACTTTAGAGACAGTCAGTACAATTAAGTTTAAATTTTATTTACAATATTGTAAAATAAAATCTTCATAAATATACACATATTGTATTCAACCACTATAATACCTTCATGTATTGTAATGGTACAATCAATATAGTATTTTTAAAATACTTCTTTGACACAATCCCTCCATTTACTAAGATTTTACATTAAATAAAGCTCTTCTTTTATACAAAACTAAAATCTGTCAGAACTTTTTTTTTTTTAACAATTAATATTTATATCAAAACGAAATTATTTTTAGAAGTTCAATTTTGCTCCAGTACATACTCCAGCGCATTGCAAAATACCTAAAGTAAGCTTAGTATATTGCAAAAGACCTGAAGAGAGCTTAGTATATTGCAAAAGACCTGAAGTAAGCTTAGTATATTGCAAAAGAGCTGAAATAAGCTTCCCCCTACTCAGAAATTGCTAAGCTTTTAAACAATTAGCTTTTTGTAGCTAGAAATTGGTCTTGCTTCAATGAACATGTGAATCCTAGCTTCAACTGAGGAAGTTATCCTTAAGAATTTTGTTTAGGATATTTCTTTAACTGTAGGAATGTTAATCACAACTGTGAATAGACCTGCATTGTTATTTACTTTATTATTTACTTATATGTTGTATATACTTTATTATTCGGCATAAAACAAAGTTAAAAATAATAAATTAAAGTTAAAAAGAACGATAATTAGAAATTGACAACTGCAAAAATGTTATTTAAATTTGTCCAAAATAATGATTATATTTTATTGCTAAACTTCCTTGTATTTTAAGTTTGTGTAATCTGCAATAACTACAGATTTTGTTCTGATCATTGCCAGAGACAATTTGTGGTAAGCCCTTTATAAAACACATAAATAAAAGTGGAACACAAAATTTATAATTGTGACATATGGCATTTAATTAGTTTTAATTGAAGTTTGTGTGGTAATGCAAGTTATGTCGCTGTAAATATTGTTTTGATGGCTTTACCCCAATAAAAAGGGCTTAGATACTGAGAACAGTAAAATCAGTTTTCTGATGATCTCTTGTTTCCGGAGTTCGAAGTACAGTACCTCAGTCAACAAGAATGTAGCCATGAAAAAATGTTGGGAGGTCCACACAACTGAAATTTCCCGTAGTGCACAGAGAGTAAGGCCCCATTTTATTCTTTCAAAAGTTCTTCATCTGTTTTTTTTGTTGAGAACGATCTTTCAGCAACACAAGTCAGTAATACTTAATTATTTAAACAATAATAATGGTTTACTTAAAAAGTAATTTAAAACATTTTAAATACGGGGGGTCTGGACTCCTTGGGCTACGTCCTTGTCAGTCAAAACTGGTGGAGCAGGATGCGGTGGCGAAGGGCTTGCCTATAAGCCAGCTAAGTGTGGTCTTTTCACTCTTACCACAGCTTGAAGTTAAGAAACCAAGATGGTTTAACTACTAATAAATTTTAGGAGAAGACGTGTTTATTCCCCTAGATGACACCTCTAGAAAATAGCGTTTCTTCGGTGTGAATTTCAAAGTTGTGTAGAAGTGGCCTTTAACAAAGGATCCTTGAGTAACTAAAGCATCCTTGAATTCTTAATAACATTTGAGCTTTTTATACTAATTTCCCTTTTCTCATTTTTATCACAGGTATTTGATTGGCAATTGTTAAAAAAGCTAATAACACCCGTTTTTAACAAGAGTCATTATTTGCTAGAAAAATGAAAAATGGGAATTAAAAGAGTCAACTTAACATGGAATATGAACCATGTACATTTTGGTACTAGTTATAGACATAGACTGCTCTAACTGAAGGTCTAAAGACAAACTCCCATGCTTTCACTTCTGAATGACCTTGCACGGCTCCAGAGCTTGAAAGATATTACTGTAAATCTCTTTTGAAACAAGGTAATTTATTCCAATACACCTGATAGTCTCAAACCATTCTAAAAGTCTAAATTCAAACAGCTGGTACTCATAGTACTCATCAGTCTTATAAGTGAACTGTAGAAGTGGGGAAGTACCGAGACAACTAGTCAATGAGATGGCCCAGTCTCAAAAGTAAAATATTAAGATCAATAACATCTTATTTTTATTGTGCATCACTTTATTCTCTCTGAGCCATAGTCACTTGGATTAGAATTTTGAAATTTCAGAGCAGAGAGTTTATAATAAGTTTGGGTCTTATGTCCCAACTCTGCAAGAAATAACCACAAGTTAAATTTTCCTAATTGGGACAAGATGATCAACAGAGCTATAGTAGTTTTGGGGTGTTTAATAATTTCGTTCACCCATGTACGTCAGTTGTGTGAATTAAAATTTGTTGGTGTAGTGGGTACCAAATCCTGATCCATCAATCCTTCCTTTCTTACAGGCTGAGCATTACCAGGGTCTTATCATTCGAAGGGCTAGAAATTGTTATTTCTGTATGCCACTATCTGCATGACATCTCTAGGATAAACTGACCATAGCATTTTGTTTAAAGCTTCATTTCTATATAGACAATATTAAGGTTGATGATGGTGCATGTCACTCCATGGGATTTGGCTGAGTGTTAGCGAACATATTTACATGATCTGATGGGCAACCATGATGGCAATGAGAAAATTGCTAAACAAAATTACTTTTACAGAATCTGTACAGAATCATGTGAAATGGGAACCTATTAGCTCCAATATATCTCAAATGTAGACTTTTAATTTTGAATGAAACATAGAATAAATTAATACACAGGCTTGAATAAGTTCTATGATGGTGCATGTCCATTCATGGGAGGATTTGGCTGAATGTCACTGAAGTCTATCAGTCAGAAGGCTGACACAATATCTTTTGTCTGACAGAATATTTTGCTTAAACATCAGTAACACATGTATGGTGTGGTATATTCCTTATGTTATTATCCCTTTGCAAAAGTTGTTTCAAGTAAATTTAATATTCCAACTTCCATTTGAAATACAGTTTTACTAATATAAGAAATGAAAAGTTAATAAGAGATTTCTTGTTTACTTTGATATTACAGAAAATTAAATTATGTGCAGGATGACAAGCTATTAATTATATCAAAATTGGCTTCACAATTCACATTTAATTCAATGCATTCTACGACTAGCCTTTGAAATGTATTTTCCAACTTCTGTTTGAAATACACTTTACTAATATAAGAAATGAAAAGTTAATAAGAGATTATTTGTTTACTTGGTATTACAGAAAATTAAATTATGTGCAGCAAGACAAGCTATTAATTATATCAAAATTCGCTTCACAATTTTCATATTTAATTCAATGCATTCTACGACTAGCCTTTGAAATGTATTTTCCAACTTCTGTTTGAAATACACTTTACTAATATAAGAAATGAAAAGTTAATAAGAGATTATTTGTTTACTTGGTATTACAGAAAATTCAATTATGTGCAGCAAGACAAGCTATTAACTACATCAAAATTGGCTTCACAAGTTTCATACTTAAATCAATGCATTCTACAACTAGTCTTTAATGGTATAAATGTTTTGATATTTGAAAATACTGGTAGAAGTATAATAATGCTTACTTAACATGCCAATTTGTGGTTTTTTACCTGGCTACTTTTAGGAATTTCCATTGTCTAGCCAAGGAAACTATATATTTAAACAAACCATAGATCAGTGCAATTCTGAAGCAGTATGCATTGATTATAACTGAAAGGAACATGACTTTTTAGAAACAGAGATCCAAAAGTTCATAGAAAGTAATGGAACAATCTTGTCACATTTAATGGGGATGATAAGAAATGTAGTTTTCTATCTACAGATTCATTTTATTAACAAGCTATATTATTAAATTTCTTGTTTTATTTTCATATTTTTATTTTGGTTAAATTTACTCAATCTAGTATTGTTCTATGTGAATTAAAATTTAATAATATTAAAACTGTTTGATCTTGATTTACTAAATAATAAAATGTATCAATATTTTATTACGTTTTATAGTTGATCCACTAAAAACCGACTATTGCTACTGTTAAACCAGCTTCTTTGATTACTCACTTGACATCTGATTGTAAGCCAACAATTATAAAATTCTTTCATAATGAAAGCCTCTGGATGGTTTTAATAATATAATATAATTGATTACTTACCTTAACCTTCAGTTATGTTGTGTCCTTTATCACCTAGATTTGGTTCATTGGTTATTTATAAATTGAAAATGGTTATATTCAATATGATGTCTTCCTGTATGTGATAGAATGCTCTTTAAGAGTACTAGAGTGTAATATGGTATTTCAAACATTTTCTGTGTTGTATACTGGAAGTCACCAGGTTTTAATATGACATTTTTATTTCTTCCACAATTTAATTTATTGTTAAAATCACTTTCGCTGGTTAAGGCATCACCAGAACTGATGATGCCTTAAGTGGCGATAGCGCTTTTAATAAACAATTAAATTATGGAAGAAATAAAAATGCCTTTTATATTTCAAACATTCTCAATATAAAGACTCTTTTTTACTGTAGTTCATTTCAATGAAGAAATTTGTCATGTATTTTCCACATCTACAGTTCTTAAATATAGATCTTAAAATATAAATTGTTAAATATAAACATATATGTGTATACAGAAATCCTCATTAAAATTTCTTATAAACAGAAAGATATTTTACTATAAAACCTTTTTATATTGTAATAATACTTTCAATATGATAATTAAATGTTAATTAAGCTTTTAGTTAAATTTATAAAATTATTTCCGAGTGTACGTAAAAGTAAACAAACAGAAAGAAAATTATTCAGTGAACCAGGAGAGAGAAATGAAGAGATACTGTCAACTCTGACCTTTACATTTCCTTTATACACCAATTGGATATTGTCAGTTTAATTTGAACCTTTTCAAACATATCCTGCTTATAATTGTTGATTTGAGCCATCTCTTATTTAATTTATTCTGCAGTCACTGTTGCCTCAAGACATGGAAGTTCAGATTAGAGTGACCTCAAAAACGGATCAATCCAAGATGATGGAGAAGGAAAAAGGGTGTATGTGATGTGAAAACCAACTGACAAGCAATCAATGAAACTCAAATGAGTTGAGATCATTTTAAAAGTTATTCAAGTTTTATAAATATTGATAAAGAAAGGATTTTAAATAATCAATAAAATTGTTGATAAACAAAATGGTAAACAAAAAGTGTAAAATATTACAAAACATATTGTATTTTCTTAAAGTTCAATACAAAACTAACAATTATCACAGAGAACTAATTAGACTAGATTTATTTTTCTAATCACATCTCACGGATTACTTTGAACAACAAATTTTCTTCATAAAAATATTTTTTTAAATGAAAACAAATGTTTATGAAGTCAAAACATTTCAACATACGTGATATGGTATTGTACATTGTTTTAAAGTTGATTGAAACAAACATTTTCTACACCAAATATGTTTTTATTTCTTTTTGTTTTCAAGCTGTGAGACAAATACCTTGTTTCACTTAACTCATCGACACCCTTCAATCAATTGCTTCCTAACAAGGACTAACTTCCCAAGGAGGGTTCACTTCAGTTTCTTTTTTAGGAAACTCAAGTACAAACTATTCTTGCAAAGCAAAAACCAATATTCCACTTACATCTGTACAACCCAATGGATGTCCAAGAGTGGCATTTGACTAACCGCAGATGATTATGGTAAAAAGGGCTGGTTGAGATATCTAATTTTTATGGAGGATGACCGTTGCAGTAGATGGGGCTCTATTAATGTTCTAAGTTTGTAACGCTTAGGCATGAGGGAGTATTGCCTTCCCACAGTTTCTCCTGCCCACTTTGACTGGAAGACACTGGAACAGCTAACCTCCCCTTCTTTCAAGGTGAAATGACAGATACTGCCCATAATGTTGCTATGGTAGGAAGGGTTGATTCAATTGAATTTTGAGTTTAGCTCCTGTTCACCTTCCTTCTGTTGCATCTGGTAGCTGACACCGTCTCAGTGGTCTCATACTTGACTCCTGGAATCTGGAGTCATGTTCGTCTGAAGAGATCCAAAGAAAGTCGACAACGAAGCAGCTCAAAACGAAACATTTACATTATTTTAATAGCAGGCATTGCAATAAAAGGAAGGTGAACTGGAGCATAACTCAAAATTGAATCAACCTTCCCTACAATAGCTACGTTATGTGTAGAAAACTTGGTTACTCCACCGTGCGTAGGGATTGCGTCTATCACATCGTAGTACACTCCATTGTGTACCTGATGAGACTACCATTTTGTCTATTTATAGGGATCTCTGATGTCGAAACAGTGTAAATGTTTCGTTTTGAGCTTATTTGTCATCGACTTTCTTTGGATCTCTTCAAACTAACATTACTCCAGAATCCAGGAGTTATCCGAGACAGTGTCAGAAACCAGATGCTGCATGGGATACAGGAGGCGGTCTCTAAGCCACCTCACTCATCATGAATACTCTGTCAATCCGGAAACAGTGCAAAGATCAATAGATTAAGTGAAATGAACGGTTCCATTTTCTTGTCCTAAGTGAAAACACACACAAAACATGAATAAACCCAGTAGAAAGGTGATATTTAGATATCTAATACCAAGTCAATTTGTCAAAGACTACTGATATAGAGTGGCCACTGAAGTCATGGTACAATCTACGAGACTGTGGCTGCAGCTTTATCTGACGCAGGTTGGACAGCGGTATACAATCAGTTGTTTGTCCCTGAAGAAGGATGACATAAACCTGATATATCCTGTGATAGAGGCATCGAGATATGTCATTGACCCTGAAGAAGGATGACATAAACCTGATATATCCTGTGATAGAGGCTTCGAGGTATGTCATTGACCCTAAAGAAGGATGACATAAACTTGATATATCCTGTGATAGAGGCTTCGAGATATGTCATTGACCCTAAAGAAGGATGACATAAACCTGATATATCCTGTGATAGAGGCTTCGAGATATGTCATTGACCCTAAAGAAGGATGACATAAACCTGATATATCCTGTGATAGAGGCTTCGAGATATGTCATTGACCCTGAAGAAGGATGACATAAACCTGATATGACCTGTGATGCAAGCTACGAGATATGTCATTGACCCTGAAGAAGTATGACATAAACCTCATATATCCTGTGATAGAGGCTTCGAGATATGTCATTGACCCTAAAGAAGGATGACATAAACCTGATATATCCTGTGATAGAGGCTTCGAGATATGTCATTGACCCTGAAGAAGGATGACATAAACCTGATATGACCTGTGATGCAAGCTACGAGATATGTTATTGACCCTGAAGAAGGATGACATAAACCTGATATATCCTGTGATAGAGGCTTCGAGATATGTCATTGACCCTGAAGAAGGATGACATAAACCTGATATGACCTGTGATGCAAGCTACGAGATATGTCATTGACCCTAAAGAAGGATGACATAAACCTGATATATCCTGTGATAGAGGCTTCGAGATATGTCATTGACCCTGAAGAAGGATGACATAAACCTGATATGACCTGTGATGCAAGCTACGAGATATGTCATTGACCCTGAAGAAAGGATGACATAAACCTGATATATCCTGTGATAGACGCTACGAGATATGTCATTGTCACTCAGGTTTCAATGAATGTTCTTGTGTTGAGCTGTTTTAATGTTGCAGATGTGACCTAATTATAGAATTACCCAAAGTCGCCCCTGTGTTAGAAGTAAAAATGTCAAAGCCAGTACATGTCCTACACAGTTACTTGGTACTGGATTTAATCATCTATGGGCGCAATGATCTCAATAAATTTGTTTATTACTGATTTGTACTAGAAATGCCAAACAAAAAAAACAAATAAAAAGTATTCAAATAAACCAATGAATTAAGCCTGTTTACTAAGAAAAAAAAATAACCAATTTACTGATTGCTTCAGTTACACACTCAGTACAAACAATTGAATCAATGTTAAAATATTGCAGTAATAATAATTGGATTTTGTTATAAAACTACGGAAGAAATGCAATGAGTCATGGGAGTGTTTAAAAATAAACAGACTTCATTTTAATTGGAAAAGTTAAACTTAAAAAAAAACCAAAAACTTAGTTATAAACGGTTTTTTTTCATAAAACCTCTAAAAAAAAGGAATATAAAATATACATTTAGGTAAGATAAGGGAGGCTTAGTAGAACAGAGAACTTTTTAATCCCAACTTCACCTCTAAGAAAGACATTTTTCATTTCATTATATACTGGCCTTGAAGAATAAGAAAGATACCAATGGGTGTCATTTGGGTCTGGGTCAGATTATTCTTGGCTATATGATACTGAGAAAGTAGAAATAGGATTTTTTTTACCACTTAATAAATTGTTTTTGCAGTGTTATTTACTTTATTATCATTTTAAACTTTAGTCATTTGTGTTTACCCATGTTAAAAATTAGGCAGCCAACTACTGTTGGCTACTGGTGAGTTTGTGCAGTTTGTGTTTATTTTTACCATTTTTTACGTCCTTGGCTACATATTCAATATTTTTATATAACGTACAAATACGAGCTTGTGTTTTTCATCGTCAAACATAAAAATGATTGTTTTTAATTTTATTTTATTTAGTTAATACTTATACCTTATTATATGCTAAAAACCTATATTTTGAATTTTTATAATTTTAAACGCAGATGCAGAACCAGGCTTTACAATATTTTTCAAACATCTTTAAAAACATAAAATTTTACTGCACTTCTTGCAAATCCTAGTACTATGGTATTTTTTGGATGTATTTGAAAAAAAGTCAGGCTATTTTTGGGATGTAATTTAAATAATAGGGTGGCACTCAAAAGGATAAAGAGTGATCAAAAAGTCATTTTCAACACTGGAAAGATATCTACCACTCCTGAACTATCAATTATGTTGCTTGGATGTTGGATTCATCTCCATTTTATCTCCAAAGTCAACTAACCAGTCAGAGGATAAAACAAGCTGCTACGCAAAACTTGGTGAAAGAAAAGGAATTCGATCATTTTGGCAATACATGACTCAGAGAATTACACAGGATATTTTTGTTTAAGTATAACTCGATAACAAGAGTTCACTAAAAATAACAATAAATAATTTCCAGTATCTACTAAAAAAGCAGACAACAACATAATTTAAACAATAATGTAGCTCATATTTAATGTGCTATATTTGCATAATTTTGATAACTAAAATGATGCTTATGGATAGTAAATGTTCTCGGTGAGGGAGTAACGGAGAGCAGCACCACACACACTGAAGGGGTTATCGTAAAGGTCAGAGTTGATGCTATAAGCCTTATCCATCCTTTTGAGTCCTGCTTCAATTTTCGTTTCATCTCATTTTTCCCAACAAATAATATAAACAGTACCAGGTGTTCATTATTTCTCTTCCATCCCTCAAAACATTAAAATTGTATACTCCATCACAATGAAAACGTAAGAACATAATTCAGGAAATTAATGAAAATAAAGTAAGCTTTGGTTACTGACGTGCAAAGCACAAGGTTCACAACATTTGTTCACTTATAGAATAATTTTGTAAAAATTAAATAAAGATATTTCCGGCTCAGTTGGAAGAAGTAGGTAGATTTTGTGATAACTGAAATATTATTAATTTATTCTTGAAATGGCATAAATTCTCTGAAATATATAAATGGCAAACCAAGCTGGCCAATGGATTTAGCAGAGATATTTATTAAACCTTTTTCACGTATTTTTTACGCATGAAACGTCTTCACACCTAACGAAAATGGCAGATTTCAATACTCAAAACGTAATGTTGTACGTTTTGTAACATAAAATTATTGAAAATGTTTAGAGTACTATTATTCTTTTAAACCTTACCTTACATTGCAATAACAAGATTTAAACAATGAATTTTTGATATTGTGTAAGTTATTTAAATGTACAAATCTTGTTTAGATTTTTTTTAGCAAATCTTTATGTTTTATTACATTACTTATTCAAAGTAACAGACTTAATTCTGTATTTTGTCATCAAGATAATGTGATAGTGTGATTTTGAGTCTGAAGATTTCATTAACATGTTAACTCCAAGAATTCTAATTCAGTGGGAGATTGCCAAAGTAGAAAAGGTATGTTTTCTTAGGGTTTTCTCTTCTCTGTACACTACTTAATACAATTTGATGATTTATTCTTTATTGCCTAGTTTTTATAGCATCATGTACCTATTGGCCCAACACACACTCCATAAGTCTGTGATACAGCATTGTCCACAGAACCCATAGAATATTTATTGCTTGTGCAGATAACGTTACAAAACAGATTGTAAGAAAAAGATCTCAAAAGCCCATAAGTACAACTTATTTACATTCATTAATAATTGATTTTTGTACTTATTTTTCCAAAAGTTGGTGCCTAACTTTTCCCTTATTTTTCTTTACAATTGTTACTTTTTTTACCTAATGCTATAAAATGTCGATATTCTTAAGTTAATAAAAGCAAAACTGAAGAAATAACGGAACCAGAACAAAATATTGCTGTAAAAACATGTATATATTAATAAAGCCTGTTGCATGCATTGGTTTTGTAAGATTTTAAAAAATAAGTGCAGCAGTTTTAAATCTAGAGGTGGCAGGATTAAACAGCATGGTAGGTTTTTGCTCAAGTGGCAGTCCCAGATATCCGTGCAAGCTTACGTATCTTTAATATGTATTGATTTAATATAAATTGTTTTATTTGAAGTGGGAATTATCCGATTGTAATAAAACTCATGTTTGCGAAGTGGAAGAATGAAACATTATTGTTACCTGATTTTGTTAGGTTTTATATTTTTAGTTTTTTGTCAGTGTTTAAGGAAACAGAAGACAGCTTGCCTGACCGTACAGATGTAACTGACTTTGTTAGTTACACTACAATATTTGTTTACTTTATTAGGGTTTAAGTGCATATTTTTTTGGAGTATCCTTCAGTTAGTTATCAATCAATATTCATCAGCTTAACAAGTACGACTACGCCACACCATATGTTGCATAAAATGCTACATTGACGTGTTGTGCAAAATTTCAAGTCCATAGCTCAAGTCATTCTCAAGATGTTTCAGACAGACATCATATGCAGAAAAGAAAGTCAAAGTCAAAATCTCTTTATTTACAATTTCTTAGAGAAATGTATTGGCATCAATAATACAATGTTAAAGTTTAAAATTTACAAAATAAATAAGTTGAATTGAGCAGTCTTGATGTCTAAGATGGTCATGTGTCTTGTAGATATTCTTCCAGCGTGTAGAATGGCCTGGTCAACAACCATCTATTCAGTGCCATCTTCAGTTTCTTCCCCCTCTGAGCCTTTATCTCGGTTGGCAGCAGGTTGTAGAGCTTGCGTCCCATGTACGATGGCTTCCTCCCGTACAGTGATAAATGGTGTGCTGGCAGGTTGTAGTAGTCAGCATGTCAAGTGTTGTACTAGTGTACATCTGTTCCCCGAGGGAGTTCATTCATGTCGGCAAACATAATCACTTCCTGGATGTAAAGGGCCACAACTGTCAAGATGTGAAGATCCTTGAAACCTTCACGACAGCTTTCCTTGGGTCCTAGGCCTTTAAGAATTCTTATTACTTTCTTAAGAAATCTCCCCCCCCCCAGTTTGTAAGCCTTCTGAATGATGGGCTTTAATGACGCAGCCCAATTCCATGGTTGAACATGCACCATTATAAACCCCATTCTTGTGTATATATATATATATATATATATATATATATATATATATATATATATATAAATAAAGCTTCATGCAAAATTTCAAGAGTATAGGTCAGTTCGTTTTCGAGACATTGCACGGAAAGACAAAATTTGTCAGTCCCATGATTGATAGGCTTCACTACTGCTCAGCCAATAACACTTAGTTTTATAAATAAGTTGTAATAAGTGATCCAACAGCAACCCAGTATAGAACTTTTTTTTTATTTTTATATATTGTACGCATATTTTTAATACAGGAATGTTACAAGTTTTTTAGTTTTATTTTATTTAATTTCCAAAATATCATTAGTTTTAGGCCTAGAATACATTATACATTCAAACAAATATAGGTAATGGTTTTTTTTTTTATTCTCTTGGAAATTACAAATAGTGTGTTTGTACATTTTCATACCATACGTCATATACGGTAAGTTTACATAAAAAGTGTAGCCTAAATGTATATTTTAAAGTCATAAACTATATATTTTTGAAAATCATCCTTGAATTTGTGATAAAATGTATATATTGAAATTGTGTTTTTAGAGGCTAGGCTATGTTTGAAGTTTATTTTTGACGATGGAAGTAATGTGAAGGAAACAGGATTTTACCGGACATTTGCCATCATTCAGTGAAACAAAAAATCACTGAACGATGGCAAATGTCCGGAAAAATCGTGTTTCCTTCGCTACCCTATGCTTAAAATAAAGTACTACGACAAATAAAATTGTATTTTATACATAGTTTTTGATGCATCATAAACTAAGAACAATAACAGTTTTTCATGAAAAATTACAAAATTTATAATAATAATATGTTACATTTGAAGAATTGGTTGCTCGAGGTTGATATAGTTAAGTTTTAGAAAAATACATTTTGAAGAGTTGAGGCAAATTTTTCTTCCAGGAAAAGGGGTTAAGTATCGCATAAAGTTAATTTACTTTAGTATTATCCAGAGGCCACTATTTTGTTGCAGTTTTTTCCTACTAGGAGTCCTTAAAAAACTACATAATTAGAAAGAACAGACTTTATTTTACTTACTGTGAAAATTACATGTCATTATGAAGATTAGCTCGTTTTCTGCATCGAGAGGAAGTGATGTCGGCGAAGAGCTACTCTGTCCCTTACTGTTTGTTATTAGGCTATACATACGTACGTATTATAAATATAAAATGTTAAAATGAACATTTACAAGCGCTCATGTGATTTGACCTTAAATTTAGATACTATCTCAAGGGATGTATTTCTTTTTACCAGACGTACAGTATGGCACCGAATGACTTGCAACATGGTCTGACATCAGTAAAGTACAACGATCTGGGACATGATCTGAGGTTGGAATTGAAGACATGATAGTACCGATCGGAAATGCCCCTGGCCATCAGTGAGGGCACCAATGTCCTGCACTTCTGGTGAAAAAAGAAAAACATCCCTCGAGATAGTACCCAAATTCAAGCTCAGATCACGAATTTCAGGCTTGGTAAAGTTATCTTAAACTTTGATACTACTGGTAACATATTTATGATAACCCAATCTAAACTTACTTATGTATTGTGTAATTGTAATCCTTATGAAGAAGATAAGGATAGTCACTTACTTCTCTCCGACATTGTATCCTTTTGGGAGGCAGAAAACATGAAACAATCAGAACAATTAATTTTCACAATAAGTCACATAGTCATTCTAATATTGTATTTATTTAGGTTCCTGGAAGAAAAAACTGTTCTAAAAATAGTGGCCTCTGGATAATGCCAGAATATTGTTAATATTTACTATTATTATTAATTTACAATTCAGTCTAAGTACCAACATATCGCAAATGGCAAGATAAAGGTGACATTTCAGTTGTCTACAATTACCAAAATGATTATTTGACAAGTAGGCTAATACTATTTTGTGAGGAATAATCTATCCATTAAAAGGATGGGCCCGGTAGGGTATGATAAGCGAACCCATTTTTTATATTGAAGAATGTAATCAGAGATACCTAATATTTGCATCTCAAATCCTAGACTATCAATCGATATAAAAGTACTATAGTCCCCAATAACAAACACATGTTTTAAATTAGCTAAAATGTGAATTTAATATTAACAGTGATCAAACAAATTATTATAACCGAAATTAGGAAAACTGAAGACGACCACATTTGCTTCTTTCACAGTTACATTTGTTTCTTTTCCAAAAATTTCACATAATGGGTTTTTCGGTACGAGTCCTACATATTGAAACCACGGAAAACATGTCTTATCATCTTTCAAAGCAGTGTTGTGTAGTTTTCTAAAATTGACTGCCATTCTTAATAATCAAATGTTACTTATGTAAAATTAAAATATTACCTTACATGTATTATTTGAAAGTGTTTGCAGCTGTTAATATAGCTCATTTAAGTTAATTGTTCAAAATAATTAATTAGTATTGATTGATTATATCGATGGTTATGATTGAGTAATATCGTTTGCCAATTACGATATAAAAAACCAGGTCCGCTTATCGTACCCTACCCAAAGGATGTTAAATTAACTTGTCTGCAAACAAAGAGCAGAGTTGCTACAAACTCCTGAGACATAGTGCAACAACACCTGCCAAATCATATTATTACAACAAAATGTTAACAATAATACTAATTGCATTATTTATTTATAGAGCGTCTTGGGACATTGAAATACAAAAGTAAATCTACAGACAAATACATACTATAAGATTACACTACAGTGAATATAATACTAGGCCTACTAACTTAACAGTGGCACTGATAACATTTTGTCATCACACCATTTTTACTATTTAATCTTAAAAAAATACTGCTTTACAATCTATTGCTCACTTCATACATGTAAGTTAGATTATAATATGTGGTATAACAGATGTTAATTTCAATTTATAGAATGAACTCACAATTTTCATCCATGAACTACTGGCAATTTATTTTATATTCAAAAATGGCTGTGGTCTTAAGTAATAAAACTTTTTAACAAGCACTCCTTGGGGCCAATTATCAGAAATAAGGGCATCTTGCAATGAAGAATTTGGTACTCCTACCTTAAAAGAAGAATAATTGTGAGGATGTTTACTAATTAATTGTACAACTGAAACATCTGTACTTAATTTACTTTTTAGAAAACTGAAAAGACTATCTGCTGTTGTTTGTGGATCAAGTCTAGACACAAATAAATATGTTCTGGGAGTCACAACTTTGAGGCTACTTTGAAGGGTGCTTGTTCCTATGATGACTTCTCTTTGACGTTTAGGTTTGGGATGTGTTTCATTTTCTTTTACATGATTATTGACTGAAACTTCTTGACCAAAACTAAGTTTATCTTTAGATTTTAGTTCTTTTTTACCACCTGTTTCAGGATTTATTCCAAAAGCGCTAAGTCCACTTAATTTTATTACAGTCGTTTCGTTTTTCTTATTACTACTGGCCATTGAGAAACAACTTAATTGACGCAATTAATTACTGGAATATGCACTTTAATACGAAAATGAAAGTCTGTGAAACAGCAGTTCTTGCCTACTCAAACAACAGAACAGAGAACAGGACAGAATGATACTTACGAGTCATTCAGAATTCAGACAGTGTTCCTCTGTTATCAACGCTTTTGTTTTTTTTTTATCTCTCAAGCTTTAAAATTTGTATGCAGCCGCGTTGTACACTTTTGATTTTTGAACTCCACTGAATTATTTAATTTCAATGTCATGGTTTCCGATCGTAAGTTACCAGAATTAAATAAGTTATAGCATAGGTAAAAACGTACTCCTAATAGTAAAGTTGTAGTATGTTCTTGTCTACGGTTATATCTAGGGTTGCATCCAGGTTATTTCGGTAACTATTTCCTATTCCAACGAGAACATAACTTGTTATTGTTTGGTACTAATGTAAAATTGAATTTAAGTGACACCTGACATCCTAAGTACAATAATTAATGTTCCACTGTTATCACATATTTGCGCACTGGGCTTCTAGAGTTGGTCGATGGTCTGATGTGTGGTGTCGCCCTTCATTGTGGTAGGGGAGTGGTTTCGATCTGACACAATATGCGATGAAATGATAAACCAGTGATAAGTTAGTTTTGAGGTCCCTTGGATATTAATTATAGTGAACTCATAGTAATCATTTTGCGTTGATATTTATAGTTATTATTTATTATTATTTTAAACCTTTCCCTAGTGCTGAAGATAAAGTTAATATGTGTTTTTTCAGCGGGGGAAACATTTTTTTATTGTTTATTTGGCATTAGTGATGTGATGATCCTGAATCTCGAATCTTTAAGAAAGGTTTGGATTCGAGAATCTAATCTTGTATAATAATCGGTGGTAAGTTTTTGCAAGGCCTCATGAGGCCATCCCAGAAACCACTGGTTGGCTGGCTGCGAGGAGGTTATAAATGTTTAAATCTGAATAGTAATAAGTAGCCCTTAATGAATGTAAAACAAAGTAAAAATGTATGTTGTATGGAAATTTAATCATAATTATACGATTTTTTATTGTATCAGACGCAATCTCGTTGCTGTACGTAAAAGTTTACTTCTAATAGTTTGAACTGACAAATTTAATACATTTAAGCGTATTTTCGTGAAGCAATTTTACACAGTGGTGTTATTTAAGTGTTCTGCGCTAACATGGAAACGTTTGTGACGAAGGTGATACATTTCTGAGAAAGATTTACAGTAAAACTCGTGAGATAATTTGGCGAGAGAGTGAGTTTATACGAAGTGAAGTGTATTAATCCAAAACTTCAATTCATCAAGAAATATATGTGACGAGTATCAGCAGCATTTGGATTTTCTATTGGGGGAGGTAGCAGGTTTTGAAAAGAAACGAAACGACTTATTTTTCACCACTTATAAAAACAGTTTAAATATTCCAGATATTAATGATTTCAATTATTGAATTATCAGGAGTATTAAAATTTGTAATTGTAATAAAACTAAACAATTACTTCCTAACCCATATATTTTGAAAAATTATATCTCAGAAGATTAAACTTTGAAGGCAGCCTCTCAAGTCTTCCAACAATAATAAAATAATACGTTGGACTTTAAATGGAAACCTGTTGTAATATATATGTATCCAAATATATTATAGCGTTTAACAGAACGACATTGAATCAAAGGGAATCGAATAATTTATTGAGCAAATAAGGAAATTCACACAAAGTAGACCTATCGTGTATATTGACGAGTCATATGTTTAGCACTCGTGTAAGTGAAATACTGGTATGGTAACAGCTTAGAAGTACATAAATGTGGCATTGAGAAATTTTAACGGGCAATTAATTATTTTTTATAATAAAATCTAACGCAAGAGGAGACATGGAGTTTATCCCTAAATGTGTTTAATCTGGGAAGCTGACATTACTAAAGGTGACTATCACATCCGAATAAACCGTGGTAATTTGATTAGCCTACTTGCACCAGAAACCAGGTGATTTCCAATCGTTTAACCTAACTTAACTGTTTGTTTTCATTGATAACGCATCATAGTGGCTAGTCGAAACTGTTACCATCTGAACACTATTAACCCTCAATTAATAAACAAAAATTTGAAAGTACCACTTGGTAAGACCTCTCGAGAAAGATGTTATTTGTTGACATTTAAATTTTGTATGAGACCTTATTTATACTTAAAGAATAATGAATTTTATGATTGTGCATACTGTATCCAGCAATGTAATTTTATTCAGCTGTGCGTCATTGAATCCTTTCACTTAGAGTGCTGAAACAATTTCTTTTTTATTTACAGGGGGATGTAAACATTCTTTTCTGTATGTCTATCTGTCCCCAGGAATATCAAGAATGAAATAAGCTATACATTTGGAATTTTTGCAAGCAGCCTCAGTGAAACCCGTTAGTCCCACTTGGTGTGTCAAGTTATTGGCATGCAAATGACCAGCAAAATATGAATAATAAATTAATCTTGTGTTTTAGATGTAGTTTTGGAGTTTTGTAATCTTGGTGCATAAACAATTAGGTTTCTAAACTTATGGTCGCACGAACTAAGACTTTTAATGTCTTGAACAAAGTTAACTTTCCTCTTCGATAGAAAGGATAATCAAAAAGTACTCCAAGTAAGTTAGTAGTTACTTGAACTTTGTCAATGTATTTGTTTGAAAAGGCCATTACAAAATTCTTGTCTCTAGTACCGAACATGTATTCCTTTGCGTTTGTATCTGTACTAGGTTCAGAACCAATCCACTTTGTATATTTTCAAACAGCCGCATAAGTTATTCTAAATTTGTTATAATCATTACAATTATAATCTCAATCTATATATATAAAAGAAAGTCGTGTTAGTTACACTATTTTATAAGTCAAGAACGCCTGATCCGATTTGGCTGAAAATTGGTAGGGAGGTAGCTAAGAACTGGGATAAGAACATAGGATACTTTTTATCCCGTTCCCGATTCAGGATTCCGCCCCACTGGTCTCTAAAAGTTACAGAAATACCCGTAAGAAATGCATTGCAGCAAACATATGTTATTAAGTGAAAGAGCCTTTTCAAATTTAATCAGCTGTTCTTTGTAAACATGTATAATGCGACAAAAGAAACATATGTTTATATCATTTAATTACTATTTTACATTTCTTTACACTTATAGTTTGAAAGCATAGAGTAAGCTAAGAGAAACAGCAAATTTTGTTTCAACTGTTTCTGCAATCACTGTTAAACATAGACTTTACTATCCAGATAATACAATTCAAATTTTAATTTTTTTTACAATTGAAAGCAATTATCTCTGCATCTCCAAGTCAGATTACATTATTTGCTATCATCAATTTCGACATGCTTTCCATCGAACCCATCTAACCTATGGCACAAATACAAGGATAATATGGCAGAAGATATTTTACATCAATTCGTGTCAATTCAAGAAATCCCAATCTTGAAATGAATTAGGAGATACATAATAGGGCCTTGCTTTTGATTGAAGACATGTGCTATCTCATATGCTGTAGTTTATTAGTCAGGTTAGGAATGCCCAGTGCCAATTGTGAAATGAATGACGCATTTAATCGAGAATTGGAACGGAAACGTAAATATGATCACCAGGAATTAGATTTAGAAGTTCAAAACGAATGTACCCCTGATGAATCCCCAACAAATGGAAGTTTATGATACATTAATGAAGGCAACTGAATGGAAATGGTGGTTTCTATTTCCTGGATGCCCCTGGTGGAACTGGTAAGACATTCCTCATGTCAGTAATTTTAGCCACTGTTCGTGCAAGAATCCAACACTGCGGTTGCAGTTGCTTCTTCTGGAATAGCAGCCACATTACTAAAAGGATGTCGTACGACACATTCTGCATTAAAATTGCCGTTAAATCTGGAATATATTGAAAAACCAACATGCAATATGGCACTCCGCTATGGCTAAAGTTTTATCAGAGTCGAAGATCATCATCTGGGACGAATGCACAATCGCGCGCATAAACGTGCATTGGAAGCACTCTACCGAAACATTGCAAGATCTACGTAATGACTCGAGATGTTTTGGAGGCTCAATGATTTTACTGCCTGGCGATTTCCGCCAAACATTGCCAGTAATTCCCAGATCGACTGCTGCCGACGAGATAAACGCTTGCCTCAAATCATCGAATCTATGTTAAGAAACTTCAGCTGACAACAAACATGAGAGTTGCATTGTTGAACGATACATCTGCTGAAGATTTCTCTGAGCAATTGCTGACTATCGGTAATCGTCGAGTACCTTTCGACGAATCGAGCGGATTGATTTCATTTCCTCCGAATTTCTATAACTTTGTCTCATCGAAAGACGAACTCATTAACAAAGTATTCCCAAACATCATTACTAACCTCAAAAATAATGAATGGTTGAGTGAGCGAGCATTTTTGGTAGCTAAGAATAAAGATGTAGATGACTTAAAACTACATAATTCAGAATGAGATCATTGGTACACTGCATTCTATCAAATCTATTGACTGTGTAGCAAATGAAGGTGATGCCACCAACTATCCAATTGAATTTTTTAAACTCCTTGGATGTACCTGGCTTACCACAGCACAATTTACAACTAAAGTTTGGTTGTTGTAATCATGCTTAAAAACTTAAACCAGCCAAAACTGTGCAACGGAACACATTTGGTGGTAAGTAAATTGATGAACAATTTTATTTACGCCACAATACTCAAAGGAAAATTCAAAGGTGAGGAAGTTGTCATTCCGAGTATCCCGATGATCCCAACCGACATGCCAATTTCAATTTAAACGACTTCAATTTCTGATCCGTCTTGGCATTCGCCATGACTGTAAATAAGTCACAAGGCCAATCGTTAAAAGTTTGTGGTCTTAATCTCGAACATCCATGTTTTTCCCATGGTCCATTATATGTGGCATGTTCACCAGGTCGGAAGACCTTCCGCGTTATTTTTTTTCGCGCCTAATAAAAAAAAACAAAAAATGGTTTATCACAAGGTGAGCTACAATAAATGGCAAATAAAGAATCATTGAATAATTATATTTTTTTTATTTACAATAATCCTAATTTAAAAAGTACAAAATGTGATCATGTGATATTGCCTTTAAGGCGGAACAAAGTTCGCTGGGTCAGCTAGTTTGAAATAAATGTAACTAATATTTTCTGAATGGTTAGAAAATTGATGAAGATTATAAAAACCATAAATTAGTACAAGTACGAATTCTCTGCGAATCATACCTTTTAAGATGATTACTTTGCCTGTAGTAGACAACTGAGTCGCTCAGATCCTCAGTGTTCTTTATTAATTTTGTTCGAATTGTACATTTTTAATCTCAATAATTTTCCCCGATATAATTCTGTATTGAAAACAAGTTATGTTTTAAGTTCATCAACGTCCATTTTACACGTTAAAACATAATTTAAAAGTTGTCCTCAATTCCGAAATCTCTTTTCTCTACTACAAACCAGATCCAATATATAGTCATATTTCATCATCAGAACCAAAGTATCCTTTAGCCTATCTTGCGTACAGAGGCCTGACTGCCCTCCAATTCCAAAGTCTGTCGTTTATTACAAACCACATTCAATATGGAATCACATTTGATCACCATAACCAAAGTATCCTATACTGTATCTAGAATATAGATGCCCGAGTACACCCCAATTCCTGAAAATTTGGGGGATCCGGGCTCCTTGGACCCACTTGTTGACTATGTCCTTGGCGTTTCTTTAAATTGTTATAAAGCTGACCTAATTACTTTTGAAATAACGTGTATTGATTAATTAAAAAAAAACGTATCTTATTCTTAATTATGCTTTCTTCTGTGTGTAGACTTTGCATAAAGTAACTTTATATACAGGGTAGCTTTTTTAAATGGACCGCCATTGTAAACTTAAAAGTCCGACAGTAAACTTTAGAAGGGGGTGACCTTTCCTTGCTTTTGGCACTACATTTAAAAATACGTATTCTAATCTTTAAAAAACTGCCGCAATTTTTCAATATGGTGATCAACTTTTTTTATTGAACACCTATACTTTATGATTATTCTTGATAGAAAAAGAAATTTTTAAACTTTAATTTTCTTAACACTGTTTTGACATTTTCATTAATAACGGATATATGAGAGCTCAGTGTTGAGAGTCACTGGAGACAAGGACGTAGCCAGCGAGGGGTTCCAAGGGATACGGACCCCACCAATTTTCAATTGTTTAAATTACTCTTTTTAGTAAATGTTTATTATTATTTAAGTAATTCAGTATTAATGACATGTACTGTTGAAAGACCGTTGTCAACAAAGAAACATATCAAGAACTTTTTAAGGAACAAAATGGGGCGTTACTCTCTGTCCACTACGGGGAAATATCAGTTGTCTGGACCCCAGCAATTTTTTCCTGGTTACGTTCTTGACTGGAAACATTTCCTCCATGAGTTTGGAACAATATTCCTCATGATACTACATTGTAACATGATTATTGCTCATTTAATCTTTTACACTATTCCATGCAGAGAATCACAAACATAACAATACTAACAAGAAATTTACTTGACCTAAACATTGTCGAAAACTACCAACTCAATGTTTTTACAATAATTATTCTTTAATATTTTAAAGCAGCTGTTACGTTTAATAACGCAATGGAAATGACAGTTGATTCTTTTAGCTACCAGTGAGATTATTATATAACAGCTAACATGCTGGTAGCAGCAATTGAGTCATATGGCATTTTAAAGTGTGATATATAGTAACACGTCATGTAGCCACTATCCGCAAGATATCCTGTGAATGTTATTTGTAGACTTTAAATGTTACTTGAAACTTCATGTCTACATAAACAAGAATGAGATCTATCATGGAGCGTGTTTGTTCATGAGATTCAGCTGAGCGTCATCAAAGCCTAACTCAGTAGACTGGTATAATTTCCCCACTGCGAACACGCCAGGTCATAATATCTATGAAAAGTTATTCATTACCTACATTAAACAAATTGTTATCCCTACTTAATATTATAAATGCGAATGTAAGTTTGTTTGTTGCGCTTTCACGTGAAAACTACTTAACCGATTATCATGAAACTTTGTACACATATTCTTGGAGGTATTACCATAGGATACTTTTTACGAAAAATAATAAAAATTGTAAAAAAAAACTCAAAATTGAGCTACTTCAACGCCATCTAGCATTCCAGTAATGATGTCGTTTTCTTCTGTCATTATATTATATGCAGTGTAAAACTATTTGAACTTTTTAAGTTAAGTGTGATTTTTGTGGTTGGATGCCATTTCAATATTTTAGATCTAACTCACTGATTCCAATTTTTACTCCGTTCTTCTTTAAAAATGCCTCGGAAGCAAAAATTTTGTCTATCCAAAAATTTGTCGCGGGCCCGTACAGCAAAAATTGCACGGAATCAAGAATCTGCCTCTGCGGTTCAAGGAGAGCTGAGAAAATAGCAGCAAGCACAGCGACGAAGTGTTTTGAGAGCAGCCGAAACGCCTGTTCAGGCACAAGTTGGTTCAGAAAGACAAACTGCGCTGCAGGCAGCTAGAAGAGCGATAGAAACGCCAGAACAATCGCAGGCGATAAGAATTCATAATGCAGAAATGCAGACCACGCGCCGTTGAAATTTCATGCGTAAGGATTGGTCTGTATTTAATAGTACTCGGTTTCAATATGAAACTTCAATTGAATAAGCCAGTAGCGTAGCCAGAAATTTCGTTCGGGGGGGGGTCCGAAACCGGGGGATCCGGGGACGTTTTGTGTGTTATTTGCCAATGAATTCACTGGTAAAAGGTAAATACCAAAAACATGGAGCTTTAGTAACTACGCCTTATAGAAAGTGGAATATGTTATAGGCAAATTAAACTCTCACAGCAACTCTAGTACCACAAATTTTCTTGTATAGCTACAGAAACTTTACGAAGTTCGATTCTGGCCGGGTAGAAGGCACCAAAGTGATAAGAAAGAAAAAGAACACAACAGAGCTTCACTCAAGCGTAATTGACTCAACTATATTCTGTGGAGAAAATTGAAATACCCCCTTCGGGGACATTGGGCCACTGACGGCCGAAAACCCTTTAGAAAAGAAGGGCGATTTTCGAGCGTTGCTCGGGTACAGATCAAACTAACGCAACGGTCGGAAATGCACTGGAAAAACTCTACTGATTAGAAGTTCGGCCACTTTGGGATTTCACTGATTGGGGTATTTATGAATGAGTTATAATGACGATTTTTTGTATCATTAACACTGTAGACGAAGTATATAATTATCGGAAAAATCACTTTCTTGGTCGGAAATAAAATACACCTGAAAAACTCTGATGATTAGAACTTCAACTACTTCGGACTTTGGTTATTGAGGTAAACGTGGTATTATTTATTGAGTTAGGACGACGATTTTTTTTGTTATCATTAAACTGTACTCGACTACCTATAATAATTATCGAGAAAAAAAACACTTCCGGTCGGTAAATACCGAAGAAAAGCTCTCTACTGATTCGTTTTGACGATTTTGGATTTCACCTGGATGAGTGGGTTGAGGTAAAAGTAGTAACTTATAATGTAATTATGTTAGGACATTGAATTTAGAGAATAATTAATTCAACGCCGACTAATAAATATATAATTATCGAGAAAAAAACAACAATAATCACTTCCGATCGGAATTATACTAAGGAAAATAAAAAAATACCTCAGTCAGTGAAAATCCAAAGTAGTCGGAACTTCTTATCAGTAGAGTTTTTCCGGTGTATTATCTGACCGGAAGCGATTTTTCAATTTTTCTTTGATAATTATAAAGATATCAATTGATACCTAAAATCAATGTTTCTAACATAATTCTAAGTACCCCACTTTTTATCTCAACGACTCAAACCAGTGAAATCCAAAATCGTCCAAAATCTGAATCAGTAGAGCTTTTTCTTCGGTATATTCCGACCGGAGGTGAATAATAATAATACTTTTTATTGTGTCAACAATAATAAAAAATTGCGTACAATCGTCAAATTAAATTATTTCGAAATATGTATATCTATTTTAAATTTCCCCCATTCATACCCGTTCATACACAGTCCACACTCATTCCTAAGACTGATACATACTTACAGCCATACGTTTTTAAAATCTTCTAAATTTTACCACCAGAAATAGAGGATGACCGAATTACTTTAAATTTTCATCCCAGCGGCTCATCATAAACTCTTCCACTGAATAAAACACCCTCGAACGCCAAAAAGTGTCTCAATCGAGCTTTAAATTTTGTTGGTTCATTCAAATTTTTGATTTCCTCAGGGAGCTTGTTGATCAGCTTAACACCAACCTCGGATGGCAAACGTTTTGAATGCGGCTGTTCTGTGCGGATGTAACCGAAGGTTGTCCCTGCCTCTTGTGCCATATTGATAGACGTCCCCTGCCCCGGACGAACTCGCACTTTAAATCGGCAGTACAGGCGACATCGAGGATGTAGAGACAGGGCAAAGTTAGAAATCCAAAGCTCCCTAAAAAGGCATCTCTGCATGAATTTCGGGATTTTCAATTTTGAAATGATGCGGACAGCTTTCTTTTGACTTCTAAATACTCGCTCAAATTGTATTTAGAACAACTGCCCCCCCATAGCCTCAACTCGTACATTAGATGGGGGTGTACAAGGCCGAAGTAGGCCATTTTTAGTACATCCCGGGAGCAAAAATTGGAAAGGTTCCGTAGAGCATAAATGCCTGAAGAAACCTTTGAGCAGGTACTTTTCAATGTGATTGTCTCAATCCAGACTTCGATTAAGGTACATTCCGAGGAACTTGGTGAATTCAGTTTCCTCTATGAAGACATCGTCCGCCATCACAGCAGCGCGATCCTCAATCTCTCTTTGCCGCAAACAGAAATTTAGTGCATTTGATTTGAAGTTGTTGGTCCTCGAGATTTAATTTAGAAAAAAACTGAATACATGAATTCAGTTCTAAAAAGGAAATGATTTCTAATTCATGTTTTGTTGGAGCTTTAATGCAGAGCGTTTGTATCGTCAACATACTGGACCATTTTTCCCTCTCAGGAAGCGATGAGTTCCGCCTGCTGATGTACACAAGGAACAAGACTGGTCCAAGTATAGATCCCTGTGGGACTGCATAGGAAAAAAGTCGCTAATTTAAAAGTGATTTAAGGGGGCAACGCACCCAAAAAATTGATTTTTCTAAAAAAAAATTTTAATTTTTTTTTTAGTTTCTAAAATGTTTTGGAAACAATAATCAATTATTGGTTATTGCATTATCATTGCCAAAAGTGTGTTTTTTTTTTAAATAAAATCTATTAGCGAGTAGAGCTGATTTTTTCTCCTCCATGCGACCATTATAAATGACAAGCTTTATATCATATATCTATTCATAATATATCATATAACTATTCATTACTAATGTATTTTATTGCTGTATTCAGTATATTAGAATGACATAGCTTCAGAACTTACTAAGATCCCAGCTTTTTTATGTGTGGTAATCACTCAAGCAAATCAGCTGTTGTCAGTGATCAGCTGTTAGTTCCAGTTACTGTACTCTAACCTCACATTGTGAATGACATGTGTTTGTTGTGTTTTGTTGAACAATTTTAGTGATTTAGACTATTAGTTTTGATTTAGTAGTCATGAAGCAATCAACTAAAAATCAATATTCTAGAAAAAAATTAGTAAGAAAAACTTGAAGTATAAAAAAATACCGTCAGCAAGTTAAATTGAAAAAGATGAAAAAGGAAGAAAAGAAATTAAAAAAAGAAGTGTTACCTATGGGGCTGGACTCTTTTAAGTGTAAAATATGTTTACACTAAAACACAAAAACAATGATTATGTACATAATCTTACTTTTCATATATAATAAAACATATGAAGTTTTTTTGCCTTTTTCCCCGTAAGTTTGTTTTTTTCCGTGTTTTTTCCAACACGTTTTAACAAACGAAACGTCTTTATTTATTGACCTAGAGACCTCATATTTTGTACATATGATCTTCAATATATAGTGCACAAAGTGTAGTATGGGATCAAGTATATTTTAAATTATACTCCTAATTAATTTTTTTCCATTTTATAGAAAATTATAATTTTTTGAAAAAATTTAAAATAAAATGTCACTTACCTATTTTGATAACTACACAAAATTCCATACTACACTTTGTAAGGCTATTTATTAGCTTTAAAAAATATCTAAAAATTTGGAATAGGTGCAATACAAAAAGCAGCTATGGTGTAAAACAAGAATTCTAATTTTCTTGAAAAACCCCCCTCCCTTTCCCATGAAGATGGGTGGGAGGGTTTAAGTTAATAATATTTTTCTTTAAACCCTGTCCTAGGGAGACACTTTAATGAACCAAAAAGATTAATTAGTGGCAGAAATTAAAAATCATATGTTTTGGGTACATTGCCCCCTTGTTTTTTTCTCGAATAATTATATATGTATTAGTCGGCGTTGAATTAAATACCTAAAATCACCGTCCTAACATAATCCTAAGTACCACTTTTACCTCAACCACTCAACAATGAAATCCAAAATTGTCAAAACTTGAATCTGTAGAGAGCTTTTCTTCGGTATTTACCGACCGGAAGTGATTTTTTTTTCTCGATAATTATATAGGTACGGTGTACATTTTAATGATAACAAAAATTCGTCGTCCTAACTCAATCGAAAACCCCACGTTACCTCAATCATTGAAGTTCAAATTAGTTGAAGTTCTAATCAGTAGAGTTTTCAAGTGTATTTTCCGTCCGAAAGTGATTTTTTTCAATAATTATATACACGTTTACAGTTTTAATGACACCTAAAATCAACGTCGTAACTTAATTCTAAGCAGTCACTTTACGTCCCCACGACGAATTTGAAAAAAATACTTTTTGTAAAAATACCTTAAGCATTATTATAAACCAACCATAGAAGTTTTTGACACCACATCATAATTCTTTGTTTTTTCTTATATGAAGGAGAGACTTGATTTTCAATCTGTATAATCTGCAATCTGGTTGCAGGTATTCAACGTGCCGAAGGAGCAGCACGTTGTACAACCTGTGACAACAGTAGCAGCACATTCGGTCAACACTGAACTTCTTCACTCTCCTCTGGAAGTGTCTGCTGGTGCAGTTCTCACCCATCAGTCCCGTAGCTATCCTGGGGTCCAAGGTCATCTGTCTCGCACTCCATCTGTGTCCTCTCAGAGTAGCCTGGATAGCAGCATATCAAAGCAGGTAATTTCCATCCATCCAGAATGTCACCTTCATCTTGGTGAGGTGTCAGAAATCTGCCATTATCACAGACTTGACTCCTGGAATCTGGAGTCATTTCGTCGGAAGAGATCCAAGAAACGTCGGCGACGAAGAAGCTCAAAACGAACTCTAGTTTTGACATCAGAGACACCTAGACTAAAAAATTAAGAGCAATCTAAATGAAGAGACCTACGGGAACTGGAGCTATATATAATCAACATTCACACTGAATAAATCCTTCCTGCCATAGCTACGTTATGTGTAGAAAACTCAGTTGCTCCACCGTGCTTTGGGATCGTGTCTAAAACATCGTAAAGCACTCAATTGCACACCTTATGAGATCATAGTTTTAAATTGAAGATCACAGAATTTCAACTACGCGAACGTTTTGTCGCTTAACTATAAGAGATAGGACAAAAAGTCACTAGATCTTCAAAAGTGTAGTAACATAAACAAAAATTGTCAATTTTAGTAAAAGATATTTTATTATACGCTCTTCATTTTTAATTCTATTCGATCACAGGATCCACTTCATTGGACACTGTATTCATGATTATTTGTTTACATAAATTTCAACCTAATAGAATGGATAACATGTCCAACAAAAAGTGGATATTTATACAAAAAAAACCCACACCTCTATCGATTAGTGGTTTATTATATTCGCTAGGCCTATATAAAGAAAATAACAGAAAATAAAAATAAGGTTACCTCTTATAGGACCAATGATGATATCTTCTGTGTGAACATTTTCAGCCTTTGAGTGTTGACTTGGATGGCTGATCTCCAGTGGGTGAAAATAATAAAAGCTAATAGGTGGAACTAATTCACTCCTTTGTACTATTTATAACTTTCATAATTAAGTATTTAGTATGTGAATTGGAATGTAGCATTAAGTATTTTAAAATAAAAAATCTTTGTTCCAGTAATTTAAAATAAGTAGATATTTTTTAATAGACTACTTTATCCTTGTAAATGCATATTAATGATTAATAAAACCACTAACGTAGCTAAGGTAGGAAGGGTTAATTCAATTTTAGTGTTGAATGAACCCTAAAACTTCATTTCACCAAAATCTCAAAGCTAAATTGAACATTAAAATTAAATAAACCCTTTTTAACTTAGCTACGTTATGTATGTAAAAAACTTGATTGCTCCATCGTGCTTAGAGATCATGTCAGAAACATCGTAGTGCACTTAATTGTGCACTTGATGAGACAATGTTAGTGCCACTTCACCTATTTATGGGTGTCTCTGATATTGGAACGATGTAAAGATTTGTTGTGAGCTTCTTCATCACTGATTTTCTTTGAACCTCTCCAGACAAACATGACTCCAGATTCCATGAGTCAAGTCTAAGACGATATCAGACGCTGCAATAAAAAAAGGTGAAATGGAGCTAAATACATAAGTTTCATAACCATACTGTAAGGGGGTCTCAAGTTATACATTTTTATGTAAAAATACATATACAGGTAGAACACAAACAAACAGCAAGGCTTAGCACATATGTTTAATAATAGCTTTTGCTCTTTTTTATGTGTAAAATTACATCCTGGATTGTTTAAAGACTTTAACACTCTGTATGTAAAACATTGTTTATGAGAGATTGAATGTTAAACAGTAGTTGAGCAATATTAATGGACCGTTATGGCAGACAACTTGAATTAACATTTAATGTTATAAAGCATCAAGGATTATGAGCACTACTTACTGTAGGTTTAGAAGTGATTAGGACAATTTTATACAATACTAACAACAACAAAAAAAAAAAAAAAAAAAAAAAAAAAAAAACAGTTAGTTATGTTATAAATTAATAAACTTTCAATTCTATGTTAACAATATCATGACTTCAAGTTAGTACTTTCCCATAAATTTGTTCAATGATGATAAATGGCCATTCATTAGATGTTCATATATTTTGTTGGATAGTTAATTCAGCAATTTAATCTCCATTATTTTGTTTTGTTCCTGACATTTTAACAAACAAACATGACAGGTTTTTTAAGTTTTATTTTGTTGGTAACCTTGCAAAATAATTGTGGTCAATAATAAATATGTTGTGTTCACTGAAGCGTTATCATAGTAAATCGTGTCATCATTTGTTCCAGAGCCACCGATGGATGATCTTCTCTTCAGAAGTGTTATCATAGTAAATTATGTCAATCATTTGTTCCAGAGCCACCGAGGGTCTTGTCCTCAGAAGAAGTGTTATCATAGTAAAATGTGTGAATAATTTATTTTAGAGCCACCAATGGTCTACTCCTCAGAAGAAGTGGTATCATAGTAAATGGTGTCCAGCATTCATTCCATAGCCACCAAGAGTCTTCTCCTCAGAAGTAGTGTTATCATAGTAAATTGTGTCAATCATTTGTTTCAGAGCCACCAAGGGTCTTCTCCTCAAAAGAAGTGTTATCATAGTAAATTGTGTCAATCATTTGTTTCAGAGCCACCAAGGGTCTTCTCCTCAGAAGAAGTGTTATCATACTAAATAATGTCAATCATTTTTTCCAGAGCCACCAAGGGTCTTCTCCTCATAAGATGTTATCATAGTAAATTGTGTCAATCATTTGTTTCAGAGCCACCAAGGGTCTTCTCCTCAAAAGAAGTGTTATCATAGTAAATTGTGTCAATCATTTGTTTCAGAGCCACCAAGGGTCTTCTCCTCAGAAGAAGTGTTATCATACTAAATAATGTCAATAATTTTTTCCAGAGCCACCAAGGGTCTTCTCCTCATAAGATGTTATCATAGTAAATTGTGTCAATCATTTGTTTCAGAGCCACCAAGGGTCTTCTCCTCAGAAGAAGTGTTATCATACTAAATAATGTCAATCATTTTTTCCAGAGCCACCAAGGGTCTTCTCCTCATAAGATGTTATCATAGTAAATTGTGTCAATCATTTGTTTCAGAGCCACCAAGGGTCTTCTCCTCAGAAGAAGTGTTATCATACTAAATAATGTCAATCATTTTTTCCAGAGCCACCAAGGGTCTTCTCCTCATAAGATGTTATCATAGTAAATTGTGTCAATCATTTGTTTCAGAGCCACCAAGGGTCTTCTCCTCAAAAGAAGTGTTATCATAGTAAATTGTATCAATCATTTGTTTCAGAGCCACCAAGGGTCTTCTCCTCAGAAGAAGTGTTATCATACTAAATAATGTCAATAATTTTTTCCAGAGCCACCAAGGGTCTTCTCCTCATAAGATGTTATCATAGTAAATTATGTCAATCATTTGTTCCAGAGCCACCGAGGGTCTTCTCCTCAGATCCGAACATTTGCTCCAGACGGCAGAGGCGTTCTGGCAAGAGTTGCTACTACCACTGAACGTGAACCTCCTCCACGATCTCCTTCCCCTCACAGATCTCCTTCATTTGACTCTCGAGCCCCTGGTTCTCCTGGGGGAGAGATTCGCACTCCATCTCCTTCGCAGTCTTCACTCGTCTCTGTCTGTTCATCCCCTATACCCCAGTCACCCAGAGCTCGATGTCTATCTCCTCTATTGCTACCTCCGAGGAATCAAGTACAGGAACAGCCTCCAGCCTCGCCCCTGGGCACCCTACAACCTGACCTCTATCAGAAACGAGAGGGTCCTCTCTTCCTGCAGGGACAGAGAGGAGGGCCCTCTCTTGGAAGACTTCACCTTCGACTGAAGTATGACTTTGACCGATCGGATCTTCATGTTCATCTCATTGAAGGTAAATAGAACAAATTAATTTTGGCATGATCAAATCAATATAAATGTTCTTTCACTGATTACTTCATAAATATATAATATCTTCAATATTCCTTGCACTTTATTGTGAATTGTTAAATAAAGTAAATATATTTTTTAAGCCATGTTAACCAGTCATGCTAAAGCAAGCAAAATAGTTTAAATTTAAATAGGTGAATTAAGAATAAGAATTTTATTCTGCCACGTTAATACAATGTTCCTTACTTTTGTAAAACAATGAATTTTTCTTCATCCACACTGTTGGGATGTACTATTCCACCAAATACAATGTTCTTTTACAAAGAAAATAATATAGTTTAGCTTTAAATTCCTTATCACTTAGCATCCTTATGTCTAATGGGAACTTATTACATAGTCTAATAGCCATCATCATTGGGCTTTTGTCGGTCTTAGCTTGAGGTAGGTTGATATTGTTACAACTTGATTCATAATTGTGAGCATTTTTTCCTAAGGTTTACTTTATATAAATTACCTCCGAGATAAAGTAAGCATTGTTTTATATATGAAGAGAATAATGTAAAAATTTTGAAGCGTTTGAAAGTTCTCTGCGGCTATGATATTTATTGACTTTATTGAATTGTTATGCAGACATATTTTTTATACATGATGCTGTACAACATGAAAACATGAAAACACCTGTGGTAGGAAAGCAATTTTTGTAAGAAAGTGAATTTTGTGGACTTAATAGTTTGGGTACCAGTTCACCTCGATATTGTTATTGAATTTGATTTATGAACTAAACATATACTTATTTTTCTAGGTAATTTTCCTTGGGTATTATTATGCACAGCTTCCAAATATATCACCTTCTATAACCAGCCAAAACTTTAGTAACAAACTAAAATAAATTACTTGTTCTAATTATAAATAAAAACTTGTTCTCCCACCACAGGTGATTTCATGTTGAACAGCATCATGTATAAGAATAAGTATGTGAAGAAATTCCATCACTTCAATCAAACCACAATATAACAGCAACCTTCAATTAAAAGTACACACTCAAGAAGATCTATTAGTAACATTGTAATATTGTAGTAGTATGGTTTGTGTTCATAGCTTTTATTCTGATATTTTTTAATATCGGTATCTAAGTACAGTAACTACATTTTCTCTAATGATTAACAACAGAAGGTTACACATAACCTGTCCCCCTGTCTGATGATGAGAAAAGTAAGTAAGTAAAACCTAGAGAGCTTGTTTAATTTTGACTTTGAAGGTCAGGTTAATTTGTTGACAAATATTTTATCTGTTTCAGCCCATGATCTTGCAGGCAGTGGCCAAGGAGGGTTCAATGACCCTTATGTGCGTCTCACGATGTCGCCAGAAGTTGATTCCCGAAAACGTCAAACTGCCATCCACAGAAATGATCCAAACCCGTTCTTTGACCAACATTTCAAGTTTCCTGTCTCTCATGAAGATTTGAAAGACAAAACTTTAATTCTTCAGGTACATTTTGTTACATTCTTTTGGATTTTCAAGAGATTGGCAATTTGATTCTTAGCACTAATATTAAATTGGACATTTTTCATCCATTAGAACATGTTTTATTGTGTAATAATATAGTCAGTTTAAAATCAGGAAACACAGACATTAGGGGAAGTTATTGAACCAATTGTAATGGTTTTACCACTCAGTACAAACTCAAAAATCTTGGAATTTTAAAAGTGGGAAGTAGAAATTAGATTTTACATCTTTTCATTTTTCTAGATGAAGAATTTCAAACAAATATTACCATATATTATTTTTTTAAATTTCAGGATGTAATAATAAAGTGATAAAAAGTTGGTATTTAGCTACAAAATATCAGAAATAACTTTATTTAAAATATCAGTAATTTTGTTCTATAAAGTAACACATAATGTTGGATATTATAAAACTCAATTTGTATGACTATTATACAGGGTGGATAAAAAGTCAGGACTCCCCCTCCCCTCTATTGTCTAGACTTTATATAAGGAGATATCCTTTAGGTAGTGGTGCAATGTTGAAAGGAAGTTTCATTTGATTATTTTGAAAATTTTTGTGTCCCCCAAAAATGCGGGATTTTGGAAGCAAGTCAAAAATTTAAAATGTAAACACCTCTCAAATGACCCCTCATTTTGAAGAGCATAAACAAACTTTAAGAATGGTGAAAAGCAAAGATTGCTGTCTCTTTTCTATTCAAAATAATAGATCGTCAACATTTTAATGACGTCTACACCTACATTAATTTTCTTTGGATAAAATTATTGTCTACGTAGTCACTCATAAATAAACTTCTTATCAGTTTACTTTAAAATCTTTATTGGATTCCTCGTCCATTGCATTCCTAACTGATTCAGAACACAAACAATCAATAAACCGAATAACCGGTTTCCACCGTCTGAAAGTAAAATATATATTGCTTTTGTATAAACACTAACAAATTTAATTTAATTTTGTCAATTTAATTCGCAACCAGTTACAATAAAAACCGCTATTGAAACAGCTGTCAGGCTATAAATATTTTGTTTTTCTCTGAATCAACAACCTATAATTTTGTTGTTGTCAGTAGAAAATTCTTTTATCAACCTACACTCTCTGATTAGAAGGAGAATAAAAGAACAAAACCAATTAAAATATTGTTGTGGACAAAGTGACTTTTCTTGCAGTTTTTTAGTACATTTTGTAGCTACTTTAATAAGAAATTCATATTATGCTTATTCACTTTATGTATACTGTACTAGTACACTTTCCACAGTATCAGTAGACTTCAATTCTAGTACAATAATACTCGCTTTATCCAACAACTTGAGCTGCTCAAGAGGCTGGGTATGTATTGGTTAATATGGGACCAAATTTGAAATTTTCCAGGATTTATACGTAACTAATAAAAGTGAATCTCTGTACATCTTCTTATAAATAAAAATGAATCGCAAGATGTGTTGCTAAACTCCAATCTTGAGAACGGCTGGACAAATTCGGCTAATTCTTTTGGTAAAATATTTGTTGAAATATGAGGAAGGTTTAAATGAAGAGCAAGATTAAAAAACTTACCCGGAATATTTTAAGATAGGAAAAATGGCAGTATTTATCTATATATATAAAAATGAATGTTTGTATGTTTGTCCTTTATGGAATCGTAAACTATTGGACCGATCATTACGAAAATTTGTATGTATATGTATTTGTCCACGAAGAAGGTTTCTATGCTATGAATATTGATTCAACTCGCCTCCTGGTTGACAGAAATACCCATAAGATAATGCATTGCAGCAAACATATGTTAACGTCTTTTCAAATTTTTAATCAGCCAAACACTATATTACACTTATAGTTTTAAAAGCATAGAGTAAGCTTGAAGATAAATTTCTGTTTGAACTTTCTGCAATCACTGTTAAACATAGACCACTATCATAATAAAACACATGTACGTAAAAATTCACAACTGCAATATTTATTTAATATAAACCATTTTCTTGATCAGAAGAGCAATGCAGATATCATAATTACTATCTTACGTTGGCTACAAATATAAAGAATGTTATAAAATCAACCTTAGTTGTTTTTTTTTAAAGAAGTATGGTTCTCAAAACTCCGTGTGTACATATTCTCTCGATCGAGACAACAAAGCAAGCTCAATCGTGGCATCGGAGATATAACTAATTTAATCTAAAATTTATTATAGTAAAAAAAAAAATTTACTAAGTAATATAAGGACTTCGGTTCTTAAGATTTGCGTGCGAAGCCGTGGGTAACAGCTAGATAGAGGCAGGAATATGGTACATACCTTCATAATACGCCCAAGAGGCTCACGATGGAACGACTATCAATTATCTCAGCAATGTTTAGAATGTGATAGAAAAAGAATAAGTGAATATAGTGTACTGTTTTCAACGGGAAATTGCGTGCGAAGCCGCGGGCAACTTTTGCAAAAAATTATTGAAATGCGCAGCAAAGCGCGCCGGGCCCGCTAGTGTTTTATAAATCAAATTTAACTGCCACTTAACACCTGTTGGCACTTTCAGCTGATGTTCAACAAATTGGCTGAAACAATTGTTTAGATTTAAAATGTGATTAAATATTAAGTATACAGTTCTTGAATGATGTATGTATGTTACATATTCTTTTAGTTGTTTAAAAATAATACCCACATAATCATATTAGTTATATTTGATTAGGTATTAAACTGTGATCACTATACTCACCTGCAAGTTTTAAAACAAATAAGAGGCTGTAAAATAAATATTTTTCAACAACTTTCAAAACATGAAGAGGTACTGATAAAATGAAAAATAGCTTTTCATGTCCTTAGTTAATGTGCAGCATTTCATTTATATACGTTTAAACATTAAAAAAAATTAAGATAACCCTATACTTTTGACGATACCATATGTTTAACTGAATATTTGTTTGTAGGTGTTTGACTATGATCGATTTTCAAGGAACGATGTTGTGGGAGAGGTGAGGGTTAACATGCTCGACCTGGATGTAACCTCGAGCGTGGAAGTTTGGGGTGACATCACTAAACACAAGAAGGTAATTCAGCTGAATCATTAAATACTATTATGTCAAAAACGTAGCCAGGAAAAGATTTGGGGGGGGGGGGTCGAGACAGAGACAACTGATATTTTCTTGTAGTGGACAAAGAGCAAGGATTTTGTTCCTTAAAAAGTTCTTGGCCTGTTTCTTTGCTGATAATGATCTTTCAGTAGTACACGTCAGTAACACTAAATTATTTAAATAATAATAATTGTTTACTAAAAAAGTAGTTGAAAAATTTTAAAATTTGGGGAGGTCCGGCTAAGGCTCCCTTGGACCCCCTCTCTGGCTACGTCATTGCGTTGCATGATCATTTTATGCTCTTATAATTTGGTTCAAAAGTCTCTTACAGAACATGGGCCTCAACATTTTTTTAAAATACAATCAATTTAGTGAATATTGTGGTATTGTTAACATAATAATATGATTTTCTTCATAAAAAAAATAATCTACATTTGCCTTTCGCTGTATACAATGGTAAAAACTATACCCAAATGTTTGAATTATGTTATATTCTTAATAAATGTAAAGAATAATCACTATTGTTAAAATATTGCCACATTAATGATGATTAAGTTGTGAAAAAGGTAGTCAGTAATGCTGCTGAGTAATATTAGCATGAATTTCATATTCTGAGATATTGAGATTTTTCATAAGAAGAATAATACAGTTTTGTTCAATATTAGTAGATTTTAAATGTCTATCAATATCCCCTATTACAAGCACTAAGGTATCCTTTGAAAACACAATTGGCTGATAATGGTAATTTATAGAAATTATTAATAAAACCGAACCTATTATGCTGCCCTGGAGTATGCCATAATCAACTATAGCGCACTTCAGTATAGTATTAATTATAGATCCCCACACAGAGAAGGATGCTGTACGAAGAAATAAAAACTATATTTGGGTATATAATAACACAGATATACATTATTCTGAACCAAATCGTATATTTTTATTCAGGTACATTAAGTCTTTTGGTTTATTTAATCTCTGTTTTGTACTTATTCACTCATTATATTAAGACATTTAACTGTCGGCTCCTTTACTATTCTATCCAAACCTTATAAAACGGACTGATAATATTTTAATCAAAGTAGGATTGAAGTGATTTTTGTCAGTACAGTGTAAATTTATTAAAATACACACGTTATACATAAGTTTAGTGAATGCTGAAATGAAGTACACAAGCCAAGATACCAATGTAAAACTGTCTTTGATCCCTTTCCATCACTGGATGTATTATAAAGCTTATGACTTATCTGTAATTTGCATTATCAATACTAGATTCATATAGCATTGATTTCTTTGCCATGTTCCGTTCAACATCAGCAAAGAAGTTATTGAAATCGTGATCTCTACGTAGTATGTAACTGATGTTATAGAAATAACATGTGGCAATAAGTTTTCAGTAGGAAATTATTGTTTATTTGAGGATATTTCAAGTAATTCATTATTAAATTATTAAACACCCTTTGAGTCTTTTGATAACTTTTACAGTTTTGATCTGTAATAATTTCTTTGTAGTATTTTTAACCTGGTCAAATTCTGCCTTAGTACTTCATTGATTACAAAATCAAAATGAAACGGCTGCTTCTTAATTTTTGTAGTAAGGTTTATCCTACAGGTTAGTCCACTTCTGACTGGTTTATATCTGACAGAAGTTCTCTAGGAAATACCGAAATGTCACTTACATCTGGGCAACCCCATGGGTATCCAGGAGCACCACATCACTAATAGCAAATGAGGAAATATTGGGTAAAAGGGTGGATTAATAGGTCTAGTTTACCGTGGAGGTGACTTAGGAGTGTGTGGAGCTCCATCATTATTAAGACTGTTATTAGCTTGAACATTTGGAAGTACCTTCTCTTGTCTGCTTTGGCTGGAAAAGACTGGAACAGAACCAGCCTCTCCTTCTAAAGTATGTCTCCTTAGAGCAAGATCCTAGTATTAAGCCTTCTATCCCTTTTGAAAGGATCTCGGCAGGAGACAGTCCCTACCATCAACCTTGCCTGTCCTGAAAATCCTATCTGGAAGCTAACGCAAATGTCCTTTTAGGACTAAGCGCAATGAGGGAGTTTCCTCAGCTTTAATTCCCAACCGAACAAGATTTATCCCACTTGACACATCATAGACAAACAAGTAAGTGGTGTCCAGGTATCTGCTGTTATCAGTGAGATCCTGTAGTGCTCACTATCAGTAGTGTGAAGCATAGTCAACCTCACTGCCCAAAGGTTTCTGTATCTCACAAAAAGAATATTGCTGTTTTCCATTGTACAAGTAGGCTTGTCAATACACTATATAAACCCGAAATCCAGTAAATTGATAAATTACCTATCCAAGTAAGTACATTTTTATTAGATCAATATTTACATCTGCTAAAAGGATACAGTTTATCTTTTCTTAAATTATTGTAATATTTTCTGAACTGATAGTTCTCGTTCATTATATAACTGGTGGATTCAAGATTCAAGATCTTTATTGGTCTTTAAACACATTCAACAGTGCAATAGACTTCGTCAAGTTACTGAAATATTCTAAACTAAAAATAAAAGAAACAAAGATTCTACCTACTCAATCCAGCCTACCAGTAAATATACAGATCTATATAATTAATAACAACAATAACCAAACAACCAATAGATGTATATAAATTAACAATAATAAATAACTATTAACACATTTAACATGGATAACATTTTAAAACTCAACAATAGCAAAGCTGAATACAAAAATACATTGAGAGACAAAATTAAAAAAATTAATGTTGTGGTATCACAATTTAGGAATTCATCAACACGATAGAACATATTAACTTTTAACCAGGACTTCAAAACTATTATTAAACTATTTAAGTTTCATAAAAAAATGACTGCATTTTGTTTTGGATAATTTAATTGGTAAGAGTTCAATGGTTTGTTCTAGTAGGATAATCATGAATATCCTGTCTATTTATACATTTTTCAAATTTTTCCTTTACACTTAACAGTATAAGACAGTAGAATATGTACATATTAGGAATAGTCATTATTTTTAGTTCTCTAAAAATTGGAATACAGGTCTCTCTTTTTTAAACATTTTTCATAACAGTAATGCATTTTTTTGCCATTTCAATACTCTTACTGCACTACTACTGTTCCCCCCAAGGGCGGAGCAAGCATAATATAATATTTAGCTAAGTAATTGCAAAATTAATAGTGAGCAACTGTGATTGTTGCAGCCTCCAGAGGAACTCCAGGAGGTGCTGTTGTCACTAAGCTACCTTCCGTCTGCCGAGAGACTCACAGTAGTCTTGCTCAAAGCGAGGAATCTCTTCCGACCTAAGAACAAGGAAACCATTGGTAATTCATGCATGTTAGAGAGCATAAGCATTCCCTCTGAACGTTGTAAACAGGGGTGTGCTTATAAACTGTACGTCTGTGCGATCTACTCAAACACGTTTGGATATTGATAAACCCGAATTTAACGTTTTTCACCCCAATGCCATTTTTCTTTAATTGTGATATACCATGAGCATAGGACATTTTGCCAGAAATGGTTTATAGAGTGTCAATAAAATTATGTATAATCATAAAATATCCATAAGCAATAAAGACATTTTTCTTTAAAAATGTCTACTTCTATCACTTAAGAAACAATTAAAATTACGAATTTTACTCCACGAGTACTCCAATGTTCTTAACTGCAGTTGGCTTGGACTATTGGAATTACTTGTACTTAATTTCATTTTGTATTAACAACCAGTGTTTGTTGCCTGTCTTTGGGGACAGCAATTTTTTTGGGGGGAGTCATAACCTCTAGCATTATTAGTTTTGACATGCATTGAAAAATAACATGTACATTCAAAACATTTTGAAGTACTTCAATATGAAGAAGGTGAGAATGAAAAGCTACTGTGCATACAATTTATACAAGCTAATTAATTAGGCCTTTATCTCTGACTCTCTTGTCTTACTCACCAAGGGCACTGAAAACAACTTCCTATAATCCGTTTTAGTCATCATTTTGTAATACTCTAAACAATGCAACGTTCAAATGAAACTGCTTCCTCATACAATCTGTTTGCAATAATTTTCTGTGAAATTATAGTTGACTTAAATGATAATGTTACATTCACTAATTGAGGGCAACTTTCCACTCATACCCCTTAGAATTCTTCAATACTAGTAATACATCCTTGTTGATTTTTTCCATTGCTTTATTTGCGTGTTCATCATCTTATCCATTCTTTCTTTTTTGTTGTTGAAAAATAAAACAGAAACTCATACATGACCATATACAATGTGTAAATAGATATTGTTCCTTCTCTAAGAAAGAACATAACATCCAAAGCTTTTGAGGTTAATGTGCAAGGCTTACTTCCAAATGTTATAAAGTTTTGGTTTAAAGTTACAAATATTCTTATTTTGTTCATTACCAACAACATACGAGTAGACAGGAATGGTAAAGGAAAACTGAAACATAGCTTGAAAACAAAAAGAAATAAAAACATATTATTGATGTAGAAAATCTTGGAAATCCCATTGTTTATTCCCATTAAGTTGATGTCCTCTAACTGATGTGATACTTTATAAACTAGAAGAAAAATGCATGGGATCCACTATTCCAAGTCTTCCAAACCAAATTATTATCCAGGACATTCCTTATATGCAGAGCTTCTACCAAAATTAATTAAGTCCTCCTTCTTAAAGCCAAATTTTTCGTGTTCTCACTTTCATCCTCCCATGCAATATGTTCAATGTTCTTTATCTTCAGATTTTAAATAATAATCATTGCAGGAAATGCAGGTTGCATATTCCTCGAGCTCATCTTCTTTAGTACGTAAATCTTCTTGATTGATACTTTGCATTCTTTACGCATTCTTTAGGATTACCGTGAACAAAGAAAGGTACATTAAAACAATATTTTTTTGCTTACTCGTGGTACCACCTAAGTTTGTATCTTGATGGTTCTGTAATAACTGCTACTTTTTTAAGTAGAACTCAACCATATATTGAAACAGTTCTTACAAAACTCTGTGTTATTGCATTTAACTATTATTTTACTACTGGTTATCCCCATATCCAGTCAAGCCCACTTAAGGGCCCCATACACCTGCGAGTCTGGCTCGCGAGCCTGGCTCGACTCGCCTAGAAATGGACCAAATCCGTCAGTGTATGGACAATAAAGAGCCGAGCCGAGTCAAATTCAGGCGAGCCGAGCCGGATCCGCCACTGCTTGCCGTGCGGCTCGGCTCGGCTCGGCTCGAGTATCAGTTCACCAGTGTATGGCGCATTACGGATCGGACTCGTGCCCCCACTACCGAAAAATCTGTTCATTCCGTTTTCACTACTGTAGGCCAAACGTTACGCACCACTCGTTCCGCCAAGGGTAAGGTGTTTTGTTTGTTTTGAGTTAACATGGCTGACTCCAAGTTATTTATGAGCCCTGATTTTTTAACAACATTTATTGAAGAGTATCGAAATTTGCCGATAGCATTTATTATGTAGACCGTCCGGTAGCCAGAAAACGGAGAGTAGCAGTGAGGCGTTCCTCTGGTGATATAGCGTTTCGCAGTATAGTGTCTTTTTTGTTATAAGCGGTTTAATCTTGTCCAATAACATGTCACAACTTTCAGCTGACATCCTTAAATAGTTCTGATAGTCTTGGCGACTATCATTCCTAACAAAATTCAATAAATTCATGTGGCTAATTCTCTTTCTATTTAGTAACCAATTCTTTAGTGACCACATTACCCTTTTCTTCCGTTTCTTCTTAAATACACCTAGCTCATCTAACACTATAACCGCAGCTGCAACATTCTTCGAAAAAACTCATGTTTGCAACTGGGCGAGCAAGATACGTAGGTGTATGGTGAATAATCAGCGGGTCCGGCTCGCGAGCTAGGCTCGGTGAGCCAGGCTCGCGAGCCAGACTCGCAGGTGTATGGGGCCCTTTACAGTCACCTAGCCACATTAAATCAAACCGATTCAGAAAGAATAAAGAGTTGGCTGCTTTTTCTCCCACAACAGACCTTAACTGTGGCTTTTGCCACTCAATATGTATCAGCCCTGATGGCCAAAACTGCACCACCCCTGGTTATATCCCTGTCTATCAACTGGACATATTTTTTTTAATGATTACCCTCTCAGCATCAAAAGTTTATAACTGCTATAACTTTGAGACCTTTTTGGACTCAAATCCATTATTAATCCATTTAAAGGAATTTTTTTCTGAAAATAGATAAAGGTAAACACTGACTATAAAAGGTCTTCAGCAATTTACACACTCATATTCATTATGATAAGGGACATGAAGGTATCATGTTCAACAATGGTGAATTTTCTGCATAATCAACATAGTTTTAATGCTGACTCTATTAAGGGTGTATAAAAAGCTAATAGTCCCTACATTTTTGTTATGAACTCAATTCAGTGTTTCAAGTGTGTGTAATGAAATTACTCCAAAATTTTAAAAAGTTTTAACAAAACTCAGAACATGCGATAGCGCTTCAACACTAAACACGAGTTTCAGTCTAAACATACTCCTCTTTGAGATACTTGTAAATCAACCTTGAATCCTTAAAAACTCATAATTCAAGTTCTCTTGCAATAAAACCATAATTTGAATATTTGAAATTGAAGTACATACAATTCAAATATGTTGGTCTTCGTACTACTAATAAGTACTAACTGAGTCTCAGGTAATTGTGATAATGTCATTGATTATTTTGCAATCAAAACAATAAAATCAGAAACAATTCTCAACTGAACGAGTGATGAGTGAACAGTTACTTGTGTAGAGATATTATGTGTCTCCAATACAAGTAATCTGTTACACCACCCAGCAGGGAACACTTCTGGCTGGTTTATACCTTCCAGTTGAACCTACCACTGGGCACAGCAAGAACCAATGTGTCACTTAAATCTGGGCAACCTTAGGGATGTCCAGGTGCGGCACATCCGACAAATCCGACTCTTGCAAAGAATATTTAAAAAATTTCAATATCTTTACAGCGCATTCATTACATATATATATATATACATTAAATTGTATAAATTGCAATTGCCTTATTTAATTTCAATAAACATTGAATCGCAAAAATTACTTGCTCCGCCGGGAGTCGAACCCGGATCTCTCACTTGCCGGGTGAATGTGCTACCATTACACCACAGAGCGCTTACTTTTTTCCGATTCAATTATTTTGTATTTGGCCGTATCTGTCACATATGCGTTTAAATAAGCAAACTAACATATGATCGGAAGACCAAATACCTGTCAAACGACTTTTATTTATATTAAATTGTATAAATGGCAATTGCCTTATTTAATTTCAATAAACATTGAATCGCAAAAATTACTTGCTCCGCCGGGAGTCGAACCCGGATCTCTCACTTGCCGGGTGAATGTGCTACCATTACACCACAGAGCGCTTACTTTTTCCGATTCAATTATTTTGTATTTGGCCGTATCTGTCACATATGCGTTTAAATAAGCAAACTAACATATGATCGGAAGACCAAATACCTGTCAAACGACTTTTATTTACATTAAATTGTATAAATGGCAATTGCCTTATTTAATTTCAATAAACATTGAATCGCAAAAATTACTTGCTCCGCCGGGAGTCGAACCCGGATCTCTCACTTGCCGGGTGAATGTGCTACCATTACACCACAGAGCGCTTACTTTTTTCCGATTCAATTATTTTGTATTTGGCCGTATCTGTCACATATGCGTTTAAATAAGCAAACTAACATATGATCGGAAGACCAAATACCTGTCAAACGACTTTTATTTACATTAAATTGTATAAATGGCAATTGCCTTATTTAATTTCAATAAACATTGAATCGCAAAAATTACTTGCTCCGCCGGGAGTCGAACCCGGATCTCTCACTTGCCGGGTGAATGTGCTACCATTACACCACAGAGCGCTTACTTTTTCCGATTCAATTATTTTGTATTTGGCCGTATCTGTCACATATGCGTTTAAATAAGCAAACTAACATATGATCGGAAGACCAAATACCTGTCAAACGACTTTTATTTACAATATATATATATATACGAAGTTCTCATTCTTACTTATAAAAATCTTGATGAAATTCCTAAAACAATAGACTTATATGATTTCAATACGAAAAATAAAACTAAACTATGCTTTCCACAGCACAGAACGGCCAAGTTTGAGAAGAGTCCGTTTTACTTTGGTATTCGGCTGTTCAATAAGTTACCGAAACAAATAAGAGCAGAAACCTCCCTTTCTGGGTTTAAGAGATCGCTGAGAAACCTCCTAAAGAGTTCAGTGTTTTATTCTCTTAAGGAGTTCCTCGAGTTTAATTTTTGACTTCCTTTCAATTTTTAATTAGAGAGTTAAGGTACCTATCTCGTTCTTGCTTGTTTTTCATTGATTATACATTACTCCATTATATTACTTGACAAAACACAATATTTGTATATTTTTTGTAAAATTGTACAAATCAAATGTGTGAATAAAGAATTGAATTGAATTGCACATCACTAACCGCAAATTTTAGATTCTGGGTTGCAAGTGTAATTCGATAGGTCTAGTCTACTGCGGGAGATGACTGTTGGAGTTCGTTCTCTAACCTCAGAGGTTTTTGCTAGCCTCAACAAGGTTGTGCCACCCCCTGCCTGTTTTGATTGGAGAGGCTGGTTCAGAGCTGGCCTCCCCTTCTTCTGGGGAGACATGAGTTTGAGATTTAGTGCCCTAATTCTTCCTCATGGATCTCGATAGGAGGCAGCCCCTACTCTGTAACCTTACCCATCCTGAATATCCTCCTGTCATTCCGGAAGCAACGCTAAGGTTCTTATAGGACTAAGTGCAATTTATCAGCTTCTTGTCTTAAGGGAACAAACATATTCAAGAAACTGATATAACCTTATTGCCAATCATATGGGAAGTCAGTAAGGTCAGTAGAATCAGTCGGCATGAAACGAATTAATTACTCATTCTCCACACCAGTATAGTTTGGTTGAATTTATGTCTTTAACATATGCTTTTTTTATATGTCCTATATGATATATGTCTTTAAAAATGCGTTCTCTTGAAATAAGAACAGAGCGTGTAACTGAATGAGGAACTGGTTATTCGTTCCACAGCTGAATAATAACTTATTATCTCTATTGCCATAATTATTACTGCAGTACGGTGTGAGCAACCTGTTACTTGTGACAAAATAAGACAAGATTTGTTCAATCTTTAAAAAAAATTCTGAAAATACAATTTGTTTCTCTCAATCAATAAATTCATGAAATGTGCAACCACTGTAGTAAAGAATGATTTTGTAACATTACATATTAATTACTTGCGCACAAAGTAACCTGTTACTTGTAACACACTAAAGACATTATATACCTGTAAAAGAAAAAAATAATAAAATAATAAAATTTATTTGATTTTAAATTTATTCCCAGTTGGAAATTTTAAGTTGCAAATATATTTTCAGATCCATTTGTCAAGGTTTATCTACTGAGCAGTGGAAAAAGGGTGAAGAAGAAGAAGACTGCTACAAGAAAGGCAAGCACAAACCCTGTTTGGAATGAAGCTTTGACATTCAACATTTCATCCGCAAATCTAGCAAATTCAGCTATTGAGGTAATCATTATTCTTTGTTCCTTTACAGTCAATACAAATATACCGACCTATCAAAACATAATTTTACAATAATACCTTTACCAGCTGGATTGGTCCAGAGCTAGTTGATACATTCTTGAATGTTACGCTTGTGCTTCAGTTTGGCAAGCATCATCAACATCCCTAGTTGTATTAAAGTCCAACAATAATCCTTCAGAGTGGAACAAGAAGCAAATTATTTTGGTCTGAGAGTTCTTTGCTTATGTGCCAGAGAACAACTAGTTATTAACCCTTCGCACGCCGCTAATAAATCCATTGATTTCCCTATAACGCCAAGACATCTGTAAAATGTATATTTTTTAAGTTCAAAGTTAACTTTTTATTATAAATATGCTATAAGAGGTAAAGACAAAAATATTTAACAGGGAATTTTAGTTAGAATTAGCATGTTGAATAATACAAATCTAAAAATAACAATTTACTATACTCTGAATTTGATGTAAATTCAAATTCTTGGTACAAAATAATAAAACTGATAAATTATATGAACTAATAGTTATTAGAGCATTTCCTTATCTAAGGTTTCACAGATAAGGTCTATCCTATCATCTGTCTATCTTATCATCTGTTTAGAGGGATATATTTGGTAATGGCTCTGTAGGACACACAAAACAGATGATCAGGTGGATGGCGCTAGACAAAGAGTGAAGGTCATGTATAAATACAGTACTTCCTTTTCGAAGGTCTTCTGTGAACTAAAAAACTCTCCAACAGACACAATGTGTAATATCGGATAAACTTGTGTTTGGTGTTTTGGTCAAAGTCTACCATTCTAAAAATTAACTCTACCCTGAAGATCACAAGGTAGAAAATTAGTCCATTACACATAAACATGATGTGATGAAACACTTTGTTACAAAGGAAGAGGTCTTCATGTGCAAGCATGAACAAAATAAGTAATTTTCTGTCACACTTACATGTTAACTTGGTTTAATCTCTAATTACAAAATGTTCAGAATTGTCCCCAATAAAAGGACCTACCATCAAATATTTCAAAGGAAATAATAGTTCAAAGGGTTGGATTAGGAGAATTTCTTTCCAGCTTTATGTTTTGTAGAGGGGTATCAGTTATATGGCAAAGTCTTATGAAATGTTTACTCTCTTTCACTGCCAGTTTACGTACACTTTCATACACTCTCATGAGCATCTTTAGTTACTTCCCCATCTCATAGCCAATGCTTGTGAGTTGTGGAAGAGATTATGGGTTACACAGAGAACGTCTTTTACTCAAGATTACATTCCAAATATCATTGCCACAACAGAATGAGTAGAATCAGCTTCCCTTGTGATTCAAAGCAAAATTTATCCGAGCTCGTTCACATTCACAATAACTTCAACAAAAAACAAAATGAGTGGTTAGAGATGGTAACATTTAGATTGTCATTTCTAGGTACAAGGTCGTAGCCAGCAGGGGGGTCGAAGGGGTCCTCCAAATTTTTAATATTTCAATTACTTTTTTAGTAAACGATTATTATTATTTAAATAATTCAGTATTACTGACATGTGCTGCTGAAAGATCATTCTCAACGAAGAAACAAAGAACTTTTTAAGGAACAAAATGGAGCATAACTCTCTGTCCACTACAGGAAATATCAGTTGTCTGGATCCCTCCCCCAAAGTTGTTTTCCTGGCTACGTTCTTGGCTTGGTAAATGGCAAAGTATAAAAGAAAAATGTTAAGAGTTACTACATTGCTCTTGATCTTGTATGAGATATGGAATAACTCTATGGGGCAACTGTTCTAGTGCACAAAATGCTTTCACATGACAAAAAAGGCTTTAAGAGGAATCAAGAATGTTTCTGATAGAGTAAAGTTTATAAATTTCAAAGAATTTAAATAATGACTCTTCCAAACCTGTATATTTATTGCTGCTTGATCGGTGTTAAGGAATCTTTAAATACCCTTCTTACAAGAAAACAAACGCATGATTATTTTACTAGGAAAAATCATCTTCTTAACATAGAATCTTACTAATGAGTAAGATTAGAAAAAACCAGAAGTAATCAATCGTATATGTATGAAGATTAAATTGTTCAATAAACTACCTAAGAATGCATAGGATGTGATCTTGAAACAATTCAAAAAAGAAATAGATAGATGGTTGAAGGATAATATTTTTTACTCCATTGACATATCTTTTGCCTGTGATATAAGTACAATAAGTTTTTAACGTCTGAATTTTAATTATGTGTTTGTCTCAGTTTAATAGCTATTATATGTCTTTGTTGTTATTGTGAATTTTATTTTAGTATTAGAATTTTAATCTAAAACCACTTTCTTGTCTTTTTTTAATGTGTTATCTGTATAACAGAGTTTAAAATATATTTTAATTAGGCCATTATTTTCCCCCCCCCCCCAGTAGGGATCACTTCTGGCTGGTTTATACCTTCCAGTTGAACTCACACTGAGTACAGCAAAAACCGATGTGTCACTTAAAGCTGGGCAACCTTATAGGTGTCCAGGAGTGGCAAATCACTAACCGCAACTGTCAAGATTTTGGGTTCAAGGGCATTTCGATAGGTCTAGTCTTACTGTGGGAAGATGACTGTTGGAGTTGGTGGGGTTTGTTCCCTAAGTATCAGAGGTTCTTGCTAGCCTTCAACAAGGGTATGCCACCCCCTGCCTACTTTGACTGGAGAGGCTGGTTCAGAGCTGGCCTCCCCTTCTTCCAGGAAGACATGACTTTGAAATCTAGTGCCCTAATTCTTCCTTATAGATCTCGATAGGAGGCGGCCCCTACTCCATAACCTTTCCCATCCTGAATATCTTGTCACTCCGGAAGCAGTAAGCAGTGCTAAGAAAATATAAGAAAGAGAAATTTAATAACTTTACAAAAAAAAATGATAAAAGACTAAAACCTTAATAAAAACAAAAAAAATAATAAAACTTAATAAAATATAAAACTAATAAGTCTTAGGGTGCTAAGTGCAATTTATAAGCTTCTTGTCCTAAGGAAACAATACAAAATGTTATTTTTTAATCTCATTTTATTGTTAATCTGTGATTATATTGTATGTTAAACAATATATAATTATAATTGTTAGTACATATGAACAAAATAATTATAAACCTATTACTGTCAATTACACTGTTTGTGTTTAAAGACAATAAAACTTCTTGATTCTTGATGCCAGAAGAGTGAACTCTGTTCATTCATAACTCTCGTTGACAATGTTGCAGGTCTGCGTGATGGACGGGGCAGGAGGCAGTGACCTGATGGGCAGCACTCCGTTGTTGGGTTGCTGCGTAGTGGGGCCCCACGAGGAAGGTGCAGGTCAGGATCACTGGACGGATATGACCCAGAGCCCGCGCAAGGCTGTGGCCATGTGGCACACTTTACGATAGAAGCAGGTCAGCTAGCTTGTCCTATATAATCTATTGCTAAGGTTTGAATTGAATTTTGAGTTAAACTTATTCACATATCTATAAGTTACAATAAGTTGACAAAATATATCAATACAGTGGAAAAGTCCCCACAAAGACTATAAGATCTGTGAGTTCGGACGAGTACCTTTATCAGTCCGTTGGTATCTTAATTATCCATAAATAACTGTACAGTACTATTACACAAATAACAACTTAAATCTATTACAACTTTATTTGGCTATTAGATAACGTCAGTCTATGTGAATGGACTAATGCATTGTTTCACTTTCTAATTGTTTACAGTAGTCAGCTTTTATACAATTGTGGTTGATTTAATCCATAGTAACTAAATCAAATTATAAACTAACTATTTAACGATTTTGATTTAAATTGACTTTTTTTGCTCGGATTAAATAATTAATTATTTATATAAGTCAATTGATGATTCTTATACATTTCTTATTTACAATTTTAGAGTTCCAAACCTATGGAGAATGCAAGTGACTGTAGTAGCATTAATATTTAATAAGACAGAATTCAAATCAGAATTTAAAATGTTTGTGACACCAAAAGCCTATAAGGTGGCCATGGTGTATTCCAAATTTACAATTGAGGTCTGAAAGAACCGGAATAAGCATTTTTATAGACATTGTATACGCATATATACACATACATACAAACACACAAGACAATGTAAAATGACTAATTGTAATGCGAATACAAGAATGCCTCCGCTGCATCTACTCCTGCGCCTATATAAAACTCCCCCACCCTCCTACCGTATGCGGCGACACTACTCCCCCCAGCCTCTAATATATGATTGGGTAAATTTCTTTAGATTATATGGAAAAGATAGAAAGAATTTGTTTTGTCAAATTATTAATTTAGTATTATTGAACTTGAACTTGAACGATCCTTTATAATTTGTTCTTAATTTTACTGTTAACAGGAAAGCGCAAAGTCACATCCTGAATACACGAGAAATTGCAACATTTTGAGCCGAATTTAGCAAACCTGCAGTATGAAGAAGCGAGGATCCAAGAGAAGTTGTTGTTATTTGGATTTCAACGATGGATATAAAGTTAAAGAGTGTCTTATAAGTCACTTTATGGAATTAGAAATCCCTTTTAAAGGGATTGTTTCCTTTAAGTTAAATCTTACGTTAATTGTATTATATCGATTGTTTCAAAATTCGAGTATTGTTTATCAAGGCAAAGTTTAGCAACACCAGCACAGAAATTAATTGTAACCTTAAATGTTTGTTTTAGCACTGAAAACAATATAAGCAGTTTTATGTAGTATACCTAAAGGAAAATGTATTTCAATATCAGGCAGGATTCATATTACTTTTAAAATGTTGGTAAATAAATAAGTAGTGTATGTAAGCTTTTGGAAAGTATTGTTTGTGTTAACATTCAACCCATTGCTTTCAAAAAGTTTTTTTAAGAAATGTCCTCTCAGGTTGGCTGGCCATTCTGATTCCTTTGCTGCATCTGAAAAAATAGGGTATAAAGAAAAATGTAATGGCTAACTGTCATTCCAGCTGTGCTGGAAATCCAGGCTCAGGGAACAAAACAAATTATAAATATTACCGAGCTAGCAAAGGAATGATGGTGGCCATCCAAGCGCAAAGGGTTAATATTTTTGCATCTGAGTTTAGGAACAACTCAATAAGCAAGGTAGCAAATAAAACAATAGCCCCGAATTAGTATAGGCTATTTTTATATTGATAATCACTATCTTTGTTTAGATAAACAGTCTTAAGTACTTAGTGTTATGAAATCACAACATAAAAAGGACAAAATTTCAATTTATATGAGTTATGAAATGTAGCAGCCCAGTCCAGTGTTGTTTTTATGAAATAGAATAAAATAGGCTAATTACTTGTTTTATGACTGACTAATACAGATGTCTTTAAAAAAGAGAGATCTGTTTCTAGAGATTTCTGAGTTTTTGTAATCAATTATTGGTAACTTTTGTGAATTGGTTGTTTTAATATTTTATTTCATTTGTATGAAGCACCCTTTTTTAATAATATAAAAACAAAACAAATGGGTTCATTGTTGTTGATAATATTCTATGGAGTATTAAGATGCAGTTCATAAGTTGAAAAAGAAGTTCATGAAAGAAAATGTTATCTGGATTTGAATTGGATCACTCACATGATCTGAAATTTATTTGATCTAAACTGGAATAGCAATTGCCATTAAAAATGTGTAATTTTTGCTCAGAAAATAATCCAATTTTTAAAGAAACCGTAAACCTAATTATCAAACCAGAGTGAAGTTAATTCCAGTCGTCAATAATCCTGGTAATGAATAGACTGTATGTTAAAAAGAGGTTTAGAGTTTAAAATGTAACGCTACATCTAGTACAAATTGAATTCCTAATAAGTGAACACCATTTCACGTTGCAAACAATTGCATTTATAAATAGTGAAGATGCTCACTCTTGCCTTTGTTATAGTACAAAACGTCAATTTATCAACATGATTCAGGTGCAGTTCGAAAAATCAAATTGTCAGTTAAAGCAACAAAATACACTTTTCTTCTTCTTTGACAATTATGCCATAAAATCACCAGCCATCAAGAATCATCTTTATCATCAAATCATTACTAAACGTTTTAATTATATTGGCATATGGACATGCACTGTGGTAGTTTTTATGTTTTGTATCATGTTCAATTATTGAAATAATTATTTTTAAGTTATTAATGTAGCTAAAATAAAATTTGTAAATTTCTACAAAACCTTAATATTTTACTTTTTTTTATCTACGAGAAATTTGTTAATGAAGATAAATCTGAGTGGAATAGAATAAAATCATCTTTATTTTATGGTCTTAAAAAACAGAAATTTTGTCATGGAAAGTTAAAACAAATTAGAATGCATTATAAATAAAAAGTTACAAAACAGTTTGGACATAATTAGTACAGGCTGCATGTTTTTAGCGATTTCTTGTCATAGTCTCTTATACACTATAAAACAATGTTTTAAAAACCAATCTTGAAGTCTTCTTTTGAGCAGTCTTGGACCACCTCCCTTTACATGTTGTGGAAGAGTTTTAGAGCCTCGCTCCAGCATATGTGGAATTCTTCTTGAACAGGCTCAGTCTGTGTGCTGGTAGACTGAATCATTGGAATTTTGTGTCTTGTGTCCGTGTACGTAACTGTCCATTCCAGAGAAGATTCTGTCATACTGCATACATGATAACCTAAGCGGCAGAGAGGGATATTTCTGTGAGTATGTTTAACACAGTAAAGGCATTCCTGCATGTATCTTGTGGACCATATAGAGCCAAAATTCTCACAGTACGTTTCTGAAAGATAAGTACACATTGAAGGTTTTCTTTAGTAGTACCATCCCAAGATATGTATGATACTATATCTCAAGTGAGTTTGAAATAGGTAGTGGTACACCATCTTTGCTGCTTTCTGAGTACTGTACTTATATTCTTTACTCTTCGGAGAACTTAAAGAGAAGAGCTCAATTTTTTGCACAGCTGTTCCAAATGTATGGTCTTGGACAAACTGTCATCAATCATAACTGTAATGCATGAATGTATTTGATTTTAAGTTAGGTACTGTACTTTAGATTTGTCTTTATTTTACCTAAGGTCAGCTGTTTTGTTTTAGTTTTATTACAACCAAGACCATGTTTTGAGCAGTATTCTTGTGCCATATTCACTGAGATGTATGAGTTGATCCTCTAGGGTCTGAGAAGATGTGAGAAGTACCGTGTCATCAGCAAACATAATAGTATGACTGTAACTTTGTAGATATGCAGGAAGATTGATGGTAAAAAAACAAACACTGGACCCAGTACCAAGCCCTGGGGCACACCTCTCTTTACTGCAATATTATCTGAGGACTGTGATTGAAGTATTCCCTAGACGTTTTTTCACTTCTACAAATTGGCTTCAGTTCCTTAGGTAACTTTCAAACCACCTGTTCCCTGGATTTTTAGGTTGCACAATTTTTTTCACAATCAAATCATGACCAAGTCAATCAAATGTCTTACTCAAATCCAAAAATATGCTACATACTGTGTTCCCAGTTTCTATGCTATTTATAACATATTCTACAAGATCTATGAAAGCTGTACTTGTTGATCTTCCAGTAATGAATTCATGTTGTCTTTCATGTAAAATATTATACAGCATGAAGTGATCAACTAGTCTCTTTAGGACAACTTTCTCAGATTTTTGATACTGATACTGATGGTAACAACGATATTGGTCGATAATTCTGTACTTCTTCTTTAGATCCAGTTTTATGTAAGGGAACTATTTTTGAAATTTTTAGTTTTGACGGATAAATGCCTTGAAACATTGACTTTTTTACAATAAAAGTAATGGGATGTGCAATTTATTCTTTACAAAATTTTAGCAACTCAAGAGGAATGTCATCCACATCTGATAATGACTTTGGTTTCAGCAAGGAAGATTTTCGAAATCCATTGCCGTGAACTCTGCCAAATAAAACAAAATACCATCTAAGGCATTAGTAATGATTAATCAGTAACTCTGACATGATGTGAGAAGAATTAGGTAGTATGTTTGTATTAGGCTACTGAATAGCTTTGTATGCTGACTTATTTATGTAATGATTACACATTCTCTAGGACACAAAGATCCTTTAAATGCTATTATCACATTTAAATTAATTGTTTGGTATTTCACTAATACATAATTGACCATTAGCCAATTAGCCATTCATTGATTATAATACTTTTCAGTAAAGTAAGATTTGAAATGGTTAGTTTCTATATGGTACTAACATAGCTCTACATTCTTACAATGTTCTTAATAAAGTTTCCATTGTTTGAAAGGAAAGGTTACTATATCAAAGAAGCTTAGAAAGTGATTAGACATCTGTTATATATATTTCAAGCAGTTAGTTGGTGAATATTTCTGAATGTTGGGAGGGTTAGAAGACATCAGTCGCACGCAACACAAAATACTTTGAAGGTGGCCAGATCATTTTGATCTACCAACAATTCAAGGTTTTGGGCAGTCTACATATATGAACAGTTTTCTAATTTTCTTTGTTAATAAGTGAGTAATACGTAAAAATATGATTCATTAATACATACTGTTAGAAGTACTGGGCATAATTCATCATATAAAGCTTATACGAGTAAATCCATACCTGAATTAAGTTTCTTTTATTGGGCAATAAATGAAGCTTGTCTATAGTAAATAAGGTCTTATAATACTTTATATTGATCTACTGAGCTTATAAAATTATTTTTATTATTTTCCAACATGTATTAAATAAATAATACTAGAAAATGAAGGTCTTCTGGAAGTGATCTTTTGATCCGTATCAGAGGTATTGGTTGTTGTGAGAATTATTTCTAAACTCTTCTTTGCTAAAATTTGACATCACTTAAACACAGCAGATTTATTTTCATCCTAGAAATGCTAGAAACTGTTCAGTAATAATTCAGAATCAAAACAAGTCTCTGTTGAAGAAGTTGTAGAGATAGATCATGGGATAGCTGGAGGCCAAGTGGTCTAAGGCATTGGATTTTTAGACAGGACAAGAGATGACAAAGAGATATTTTTGAGACTGAATGGTGTTTTATCATTAATATCCATCTCTTTACTATCATAACACTGCATTTTTCTCTTATTCTTTTTTGTAAGACTTTTGCAAATCACTGTATTAAGTTTGAAAAACTGTATGGCTAACTAACAACTCCAAAATAAACTATTGTACTTGTGTTACTACATATTCTGTAACATTTTTTCAAAATACTGCGGTAAAGTAGTTCTAGAATAGCTGCAGATAGTTATGATGGAACCTTGCATTTTATCAACGGAGTGCCAAATGTCACAAAAATCACACATTTTATCCATGCTTTTGCGTTTGATCCAATCTCCAAACAATATTACTAGTTGAAGCATTTGTTGTACAATACTTGATACTAACGGTAAATTTATATCCCCTCTTCACGAAAATTAAATGTTTTGCATAACTGTAAAAGATTTATTTCATAGCTACTATAGATAGGATCTGGCCATTTTTGAGCTAAAGATTGAACTAATTTGGTAATGGATGTCTAAACTTACAAGAGAAGAATTTCTCAATAGGAATGCTTAAGGTAATAAAATTATTTTTAGACTTTAGATTATAAGTGACATTAAGGGCCATACATAGAGTAATTAACCCTTTTTTGGCAAGAAATTCACCTTATCTCATTCTTTGCTATTCATACTTTTATATGGTATGACAAGATTTAATGCTTCTTCATCCCATATTCTCTTGTTCCTTAAACAGCATATCTAAATATATGCATGGCTCTTAATACTGTCTTTTACCATATAGAGAATTAGAATAATTAGATCTGTATCGTAATATTTAATCAAATAAATATAATTTAATTAATAGTGGACAAAGCATCTTGATATTTATTGTTAGTAAAAGTTATGGAAATTCTAAACCGAGCCTGCTGTTGAAAGTATTTTGTCAATTACTTGTGCTTTTAAGCCTTGTAATTAAATAAAATTCTATTTTTTAAACTTATATAACTATATTTTTTGTAAATCATAACAGAGAACACTTTAACTATATGGGAGCATCAGGATTGGTCTCAAACATATTTTAGCCAACTGTGTCACTAAACAAAGTCCAAATATTCTTGCGTCCTGATAATGAATTTTACAACGATGTTTATTATAAAAGGAATTTAGTTTTTTTTTGTTCTTGGTAAACAAAATATAAGTATTTAATTTAAGTAATGCTTTATTTTTTATCGCATGGTATAATATCTTACTGTAATAGCTACTTTAATTTAATTAGTTAAATATGTGAAGATACTATGTAAAATACTAAGATGTATTTTATTTAAAATATATATTTATAAAAATGTTAGACGATAAAAGATACTGTTGTTTTGAAAATGAATCAAAGAATCGTTTTTCTATAGAAATATACACTTTACTAAAATGGTGAGTTGTGTATGCTTTCTGTGGTTGTGTAATATAAACTTAGGGGAACTCAAATCAAAGCTGGTACGCTTATTTGTACGATCTGTAAAACTTGAATGTGAACACTGATCCCAGGAGTTTTTATAAATTTGCTGTCACAGTTTACGATATATGTAGATGTTTAACAATGTTATTCATTGAAATCTCTTTGTTTCATTTTATACTTTCCTCTTCTATGCAAAGGGAGAAAGTTCACTGTAGTACGGTAATTAACTCAGGCCGCTTTATTTTATGTGCTAAATGTAACGTTTTTATTTACTCTATAGTGTATCAATAATCTTGAGTATACATGCTGTAATTATTACAGTTAGGTTTGTATATAATATCCCCATATTCTTGGTTATTTTGTCTATAAATGGTAGAAATTAAGAATAAACAACGTAAAAAACATATTGATATAAATATTTTTAAAATTTACTGTAGATAGTTGGAAGTAAATATAAGATACAAAAATTAGTTGCACTTAACTAAGTTGAAAGTTATTATTATGAGCATTCATAACACAAAAATATTTAAACCTAATGACTACTTAAAGAATGTAATTTTAATAATTAGTATGGAAAGAGCTAATACAATTTAAGTGTGATAGAGATTATAAATATTTTAGCATATCTTCGCTTAAAATAGTTATTTCTCCCAATATAGCTGAAAATAAATTAGATACCATATGCTGCTGCCATTATGAAATTTAAAAATGTTAAGCTACACAGGAAAAACTTTAGTAGTTATTCATATATAATACTTCAATATGTGATATGTTATCATTATTATGTGATTATGTAATAAAAAAAAGTTGGAACAAATGTAAGACAACTTTTACAACGTTATAAATGTAACAAATGTTACGTTTTGTAAGATATAACGTACTTATGTCGTTCAAAATACGAGTCGTAGCTGAAACAACATATTTTCACAGATGTAACCAATCGTCATATTGAGACTTGGGTTCAAATATTTTTCTCTTGATCTCATTGAAGTCGCACTTGTTCCAATGTATGTAACAAGTTTGTTTGTCATTATTTTATTTATACAACATTCATTTTGGATTCTTATTTATGAAATATAATGATTTGAAAATTTAGGAAACTTAACATTTTTTCCCCTTTAAATCTTTGATAGTTGTGAAATAGTTTTATACTTTTCAATCACTTAAATGTCCGCTATCATGAAACCTGGCCGTATTATCCTTATCAAAGAAAATCTCTCCGTCAGATCTGTATACTATTATATAAAACGGTTTATTGTAACAAATTATTATAAATGCTTTCAAAATGTCTCAGACTCCATATTGTATCATAGCCAAGATAAATATTTAGAAAAAATGAAGAGCAATTTGGAAACTTATAATCAATCGCATGGACATAAGAGCTGGTTGTACATCTTCATTGGCCCTCAAGAACAATGTTAACTGTAAAATACTTTTAAGCCCTTGTTTTTAACTGTAGAACTATCGGAAATATCTCATTTGAAAGACACTAATCGTAACCAAATGCGTACCAATGGTTTGTAAGAACTCCCTAAAGCTCTTGTGTATGATCCAATCTCTAAACTATTCTCATAGTCTTCTTTCAAAGGCAGAAGATCCTACTGAAGAAATTGGCAATACGATAACCCCAAAATATTATGTTTTATCTAATTTACGTCTCAAATAGACGAATTAACCTAGTCAGAGAGTTTCTCCTTGAGATTAAGTAGAAGAAAGGGCCAAAAATCCCTAACTACGCCATAGATATTAAGACATCTAAAAAATTGCTGAGAGAGGACTTAACTAAAGTAATTGAATATGAAACAGGTATTTGCAAAATAGATAAAGTTAGAGAAAGCTTATTGTGTTCATTGGTAAGGAAATCAAGAAGGCTATTTACATGAAGAAGGAATAAAAGAGGATCAAGCACTGAGCCTTGTGGTACTTCTCTTTTGACAACAGAGAATAGTGATAAATTAGTGTTTTATGAGGATTTGGATGCACTAAACTTGACCAATCAAATAAGGATGACACCAGTACAGTGCATCACTGCAAATTCCATATCAAAAACGTTAGGAAGAATTTGGAGATCTACTACATCAAAAGCCTTTTTTAGATCACAAAATACATCCAGAATGTCTTCGCCCAGAGTCTAAATAGGTCAGAATCTGCTTTAAAGTACAAAATGTTGCAAATAAAGTATTAACCCTTGTGGAGAATGTTTTGCTTTAGAAACCAAATTTTTAAGATCCATGAGATTTTAAAAATAAAACAAGGATTCGATGCATTGTTAAAAAAATATACTTCTAAAAGTTATGCTTTAGTTATTGTAACATATAATAATGCTCAAATCATGTTTTGTCCATATAAAGAATTCCAAACAAATATATGAAACTTTTTTAAGTGTACTCATCCAAGAAAAATTTCTCTTCATATCCCATCTCTCTGTTAAACTCTGGTTTTCTCACGACACAAAACACTTAAATGGATCTACATTGCTTAGTAAGTTACTATTTATATTTTCCCAGGATGTACATTACATACAGCTGTCCATTTTGAATTTGGAAAGAAAAATTTCCCGTGACAAATTCCGTAACGTCATAATTATATGAATATGAAACAAATTACTCTGAAAAAATTGAGAATGTTTGAGTTTTTATTCATTCTTAAAAAGTCTACTCCATGTTTAAAACTCCTCTTCTACTGGTATTTTGTCTACCAGTTTGTATAGGATAAATCCAAACTTCCACTGAACTGGATTATTTTTGAAGATTGTTTTTGACTATGGAAGGATTGTGACGGAAACAGGATTTTTCGGACATTTGCCATCGTTCAGTGATACAAAAAAAAAAAAAAAAAAAAAAAAAAAAAAAAAAAACAGTAACACTGTTTCAAGATCTGCAATCTGATCTCTTCTTCAGGTAAATACTAACCTAATACATCATTAAACTAGGTTAAAATAAACAAATCATACCAGAGCGTTGTGACGGGTAAGTCAGGAATCACAACCACCACCATGTTGTGTGTCAACTTCACTAATTCTAAAACATGCACTTAATAAAAAACTGAACACAACTCTAATTATTAAAACTGAACTGCAGTATATAAGTCACAATAGGTCTGCATTCGTCGACCGACCAGCTACGACTCCATACATTGCATCTGTGTTTATGATGACTTATGCATATATTTGCAGTTTTTTGTTATTAATTTTCCTAATATGTGAAACAGCAATCTAATAATGTTGTTAATGTGTGAATGTGATAGCTGCAGCATATGCTTACTAATTTCCATTATTGGTCATCCAAAATATGAGCTGTACTGGAAAAAATGTGGAAATTATTAAATTTGACCAACAAATTCAAACTCGCAAGCGAACTATTTAAGAACACGAATTTCACTGTCACGAACAACGATTTTAGGCACTGTACAATTTCAACAATATTTTTAATTAACTTAACCTATTTTATTCCTGCAGTGGTATTATTCTCTTAGGAAGGGTGTCAATATGTTTTCGTTTAAATATACTTATATATATCTTATCACAATAATACGCTTAATAAATAGTATATACACTCTCAATTTGGGATTTTCAACAGCTAAGTGTATGTATTGAGTACATTGAATGTTTATATGTAAGACTGAATGTTCAGTAACAATGTAAGTAAGATCCAAATCACGCTTAAGTGGCTCTAGAGCATCACAATTCGAGTTTACTCATATAGTAAAATAAACTATGTAATGTATAATGGACATAATTTAGTAAGTGTTGTATGTTTGAAATGGATAACAATAAGAAGTTGGGAAATTTTTAAAGTATTGTAAACACAAAATGATATATTTTACAAATAAAACTTAGAGCCGTTAAGAAGGCTAATATATAAAACACTTTGGAAAATACTGTTGACATTCGTGATTTTGTTTGTTATGTGATAAAATAAAAATTGAAGAAATTTGATGGAGTTTTATTTATTTACTGCTCTCCAAATATAACTGTATTAATTTTAAGAGCCATCTTGGTTATAGCCTTATAAGAACAATGTTAAACTCCAAACACTTTAATAACCTTATTCTTAATTACAATATCATAGGAAATGTCTCATTTTGAAAATGTGGTTGATACAATACAGATGCTTTTTAATTTTCCATCAATTTTATTGGTTATTTAGAAAAATGCCTCCTAAATTTGTTTCCTTCGTAGTTTGTGAAATATTCTAAAAAAAATGTATAAGAACGTTAAAAAGCGTTCGGGTACGTACTTATCAGACCTTTAAACTTGGGAGTATGATAAAAAGAGGTGTCCAACATTGTCCTTGTGGAGACTAAGAAAACTAAAGGCCATTTCTTTACAACTGGCTCTTAAGGCCAGAGGATCATATCCTTATTGCATTAAAGAATGCTAAAAAGGAAAGGTCAAATTCAGAAACCTTAATAAGACTATTACAATAGACAATATGCTTTATTCATAATATTTGAGATTAGAATGTGTCATTACATAGGTATACAAAGAATATAAATTTGTATTAATTTAGGTCGGTTGAAAAGGTGTAATTCCTCAATGGAGTAGTAAGGGCGGTGAAGAAGCCAGGTAGTCAGTTTTCTTCTGGTAGGATGTTTAGAAATTTTGTTCCGGGATATGTGGGTTGTTTTTCAAAGAGGGTCAGTCGATGGGTGGGAAGTGTATAATTTTGTGCCGCTCTTGTGTTGTAGGAATGTACATCAGCTCCTCTTGTCAGGTTTTGTTGACTGGTATAAATAACTGCTTCTAGGATGTACAGAGCTACTGCAGTCAGTAATTTTTGCTGTTTAAAGGCATCTCTACAGGATTCCTGGGGTCCTAATCCTGTTAGTATACGGACTGCTTTTTTCTGTAGCACGAGTACCCTTTGCATGTTAATTTTGGAGGAGCCTCCCCATACATTTATCCTGTATTTGAGGTGGCTTTCAAACAGAGCAAAGTAAGCACATCTTACAACTTCCGCACTGGCAATCTGTTTTAGTCTTCTTAGTATATATAATGCCGAGCTAAGTTTTCCACATAATTGGTCAACCTGGTCGTTCCAGGAGAGAGTTTCATCTGTGACTACTCCAAGGTAATTCACACTATCCACCCTTTTGGCCTCCGGCAGTTCCAGTATTTCATCTTTTCTTCTTCCTAATACCAGTTGCTGGGTCTTGGTATTGTTTAGTACTAGGTCATTTGCTTGACAATACTCTATTGCCAGATTTATTGCTATATAGGACTCTATTTCCAACTGTGATGGGTGTGTATTTTTTAGTAGGAGGACTGTATCATCAGCGTACATTAGCATAGAGCAGTAGTTTGTGATATATTCAGGGAATATAGAGAATAGGGCCCAGTACTGATCCTTGTAGGACGCCTCTGTCAACTGGCAATGCTTTGGAGACAGTTCTTTTTGTTACTCCATTATTTGAAGTTTTTATTTCAACTGCCTGAGTTCTGCCTATTAAGTAACTCCTGAGCCAATCTGCTGATGTTCCTCTGATCCCTTGGTCTTCTAGTTTTTTGAGAAGCAAGTCGTGCAAGTCGTGACTCAAACAATCAAAAGCCTTAGTGAAGTCCAGGAATATTGCAGTTGTTGCATTTTCCACATCTAAAGCTGACATTAGATATTCAGCAATGCTTGCCAGGGCTGTTGTCGTAGATTTACCCTCAACAAAACCATGTTGATTGCTTGGTAGCAGGTTGTTTTTATTGAGATGGTCTAGAAGACGTAACAGTACAATTTTCTCAATAATTTTGGATACTACAGGGAGCAAGGAGATTGGCCGATAGTTACTGTTTTGAGTTGGGTCTCCTTTTTTGAACTTTGGATAGACTTTTGCTGATTTTAATTTTGATGGAAAAATACCTTGTGCAAATGATTTATTGATTATGCCTGTTAGTGGGCATATTAGTGGCTCAATGCAGGTTTTTATCAGTTTTGTAGAAATGTCATCAAAGCCAGTTGCATTTTTCGATTTGATTTGCATTATGGTTGTACATTTATTAGCTTGTGTAGAGAGAATGGACAGCTAAATTGATACACTTCTTTCCAAATATTATATATATAATATATATATATATATATATATATATATATATAACCTTTTTATTTGTTATTATGCAAACTTATTTTTGCCATATTTACTGTAGATTATTTAGCTTTATTTATTGTCTGGTCTTTTACTGCTATGTCTCCTGTTTTAGAGTCAAGTCTTGATAAGGACATTGACAGTGAAAGGGCTCATTAATAAAGCATTTAATTATCATAAATACCTTTTTGCATTGCTAACTATATATAAATGGAATATAAGGCGAGTAAGAATAAAAGTAGAGAAGAAAAGATCGTGTGTTGGTATCCACATTTATCTGTCTTTAGTGCCACGTATGGGTGGGCTTAGATGACCCCATTTCACTGCAGTTCTGATAGTTTTTTATTTCACACACTTAAGCTCCTAAGGCTGCACTGGAGATCTTAAACATGATTTCTCTAGGACACATTGAAGTTAGATCTTACCAAGAACACCACGCTCTGAGACGACAATTTCTGCATCGCGTAATCCTTTTCCAACATCAGATCACATTTGTAGATGGTCTGGAAAGTATCGATTGGAAAATGCTCTGGCCATCAGTGCGGGCTTTTCAAATACTGAAGGCACTGCACCGCACTTCTAGTGAAAAAGAAAATTATCCCTCTAGGTATTACCTAAATTCAAGCTCAGATCACATGAGCGTTTGTTAAATATTTATATTTATAATACGTACATATGTATTTACCTACTTGTATAGCCTAATGTTCACATTACATAAAATAAAATCCATTTTTTCTCATAATTTAGATTTTCTAGGTCCCTAGTAAGAAAAACTTTTCCAAAAATAGTGCCCTCTAAATAACACCAAAGTACTATTTTTTCTAAATGTGCATACCTTGATAATTGTAATGATGTAATAGAGTGATTAGGATAATATCCCAAAGCAATGGGTCTTTGGTAAGAATCTGGTTGATGTAACTTTCTTAAGACGGCTTTGGATGTCTTTAACCGCTCGGGCCACATACAATGTTTGAATTAAAGTACAGGCAGTCCTACAAAACCTTTATCAGAACCTGTATCAGAACTCTGACATTGACTTCCCTTTATATTTATGTAGTTGTATGCTTTGATATAAAAGACACAACAAAATTTCACAAGGATCAATACTAGTGTAATCATCAGATGAGACAGAGACGTTTGTAATATACAAACAAGCTTAAATTTTAAATTTTTTATAACAAGCTTCTTCCTTGTCTAAAAATTTGGAATTCCCCCTCCTCTCCAAAATAAAAAAAATTTCCTAAGACACCACCTCCTTGACTGGAGATGAATTATATTATATTGTTGAAAAATTATCAAATGAGTAAAAAAATGTCTTTTTGAGTTTGTTGTGTAGTAATCTTGTTGTTTCATAAGTTTACTTAAGCAAAGCTCAAAATCATAATACAACGCGAATAAATAAGCCTGAATCTTCAATCTGACTATACATATCAGTCTAATATAGCTCTCGTGTTCAAGAGACAACTTTCATGTATGTTGCCTTCAACATTATTCTAGCAGGTTATTAGTTTTATTAAATAGTTTTAATTGATGAACTTCCTGAGCCAATCCGTATTAATTCATTAAAGATGTGAGTATGTAATTTAGGATATGGAAATAATTAGGAGATAGATTTTGTTTATGGTTCCAACAGATGAGCAATGACAGAAGTTTAACTGCTGGAGAAGCAAACAACTGTTCCAAGAGCAATTTGGTATATCTGTATTCTCAGATTATATATCAAGCCTAATCTTTGCTCATATATTTGTACTAAACTATTACGGATTAGTTTATTGTTAATGAATATATTAAAAGAAAACTATAATAATTTTAGCCAAACAAATTTGTGTTATTGCACTATGAGTTTTGAAAAGCTTTCAGCAAGGACATAGCCAGCAAGGGGTCCAGATCTAGAAATCTAGAATATAGTTTCACATCAACAATAAGTTCATACAAAATTACCAAATCCTGATGTCTAAATCATACAAGGGCAATGAGCGTAAGTGTTCTATGTTGCAGACTTATCCAACCAAACACTATTCCAATCCTACTTAGCCCAAGCTAATACTAGCTCTAAATTACAAATAGTAGTTTGTTTAAGGCCATGTCACATTTATAGTCTCACAGTTCAGCAATTTCCCGGAATAAGACTCTGTAGCCTGAGTCCCTGTCGAAAGGGTCCGGATCCCCCAAAAATTTTCAATTTTTTTCAATTACTTTTTTAGTGAACGATTATTATTATTTAAATAATTCAGTATTACTGACATGTACTGCTGAAAGATTGTTCTCAACAAAAAAAAAAAAAACAGGTCAAGAACTTTCTAAGGAACAAAATGGAGCCTTACTCTCTGTCTGCTACAAACAATATCAGTTGTGTGGACTCCCCCAAAATATTTTCCTGGCTACGTTCTTGTGTTTTTGCACGGTACTTTATACCTTATAAACCACCCAGTTTGTCAGTCTCCCCTCCGAAATATTTTTTATATATGCCTCTGGTGTAAGCCCATTCATTACGAGCCAGTTGAAGTGCAAGGACCACGAATTCTATTCCGTGAAAACTACTCTAAATTTTTAAAATCTTTGTAGCCTTATTTTTGCTGCAAAACTTATGGAAGGTGACTTGTTTCCAAATATGCTTGGTACACATCCAAAATGTCTTTTGATTATAATTATATAGTGTATATACATTTGATAAGTTGAAAGATGTTTATTACGAATAACAAGTAACAGTATCAGAAAACTAGAAAGCATCTGGATGCGTATTAATTGCATTCTAATACTTTAAAAATGAGACATCTACAGTTTAATACTATAACAAAAAATAAGGACGTAGCACCTACTGTAAAAGTCTGCAAGATCTAACATGCTCACCAGTAACAGCTGGACTTTTATGATTTAATGATGATAGTAATCAGTGCATAATTGAAATTCTTACTATGTTAACCTTATAAGGTATGAGTACGCCAGAACATATGTTGCGTAACTATCTTCGCTGAACTTGTATAAAATATTTCAAGTCTATTCATTTCATTTTCCAGAAATACTGCAGACAGAAAAAACATTTTTCCCACCCCCTGAGTGATAGCTTTTAATCACGCTCTGCCAAAGTACATGGGGGTGACATACATCATCACCGAACTTAATCTTGTATATATATATATAAAGAAATGAGTTTCAAGCAAAATTTAAAAATCCACAGTTCAGTTTTTCTTAAGATATCCTCAAAAAAAAGACAGATGCCATCATAAAACTTAATGGCACCTATGAAAAAATTAAGATACACGAAAAATATCATCTCATTCTTCAAAATGGCGCACATACAAAACTTTCTACTGTAACAATGAAAATCCCTGAAAGGTTGCATGAATAATTTATGAGAATAATACAATACCATTAAAGAGCACTTATAGAAGAATATTTTAATTCCAAGTTTAATTCGCCATGACAAAATAATACAGGATTTACCAAACGCTATCCCTTAATTAAAATACATTTATTAATATTAATAATGTTGTTTGACTGCTGATTAATATTCAGATTATTATTATATTTAATATCTGAAATTGACTATTACATAGATCATTGCTGTCATTATAAAAATGATATAAAATTTGTTGGGCCCACTACTTGTTATTTTGTCGAATTGATCTTTATATTTGTTATTATTTGCTTATGTGTTGTAACCAAATACAACTAGCTGGTTTACACTAACGTGATTTTTATATTTTATTCTTATTTTAAATTAAATAGGTTAATTGCTAAATCAAAACAACAGCAATGACGCAGTAATTTCAGCTTTTAAACGTAATAACTAACAAAACTTTTCAGTAATGGACGTTTAACTTAATTGTTTTTATTTGACCAACTCATTTAAAGCAAGAAGAAATATGTTAATAAAATTTAGTAGGTACTTTGATATTATCCGAATGAAATGGGCTCTGTGGTGTAATGGTAGCACATTCACCCGGCAAGTGAGAGGTCCTGGTTCGAGTCCTGGTGAAGCAAGTATTTTTTGTGATTCAATGTTTATTGAAAAAATTATATTAAAAATATATACTGTATATATATTTAATGCATTAAATAATTTGTACATAATATTAATAATATAAAAACAAAGCCAAAGCAAAGCGTGGCTTGGCCAACTAGTATTACTATACATTTTTCATAAAAACTTCTGTTTTTGAGCAATTATAGTTTGAAAATTTGTATAGTCGCCATTTAGAAGTTTATATTTTTCCAACTTTTTTCAAAATAGTTCTTAATTATACTGAATATTTTGTAAAGTTTGAATTGTATACATTTAGTTTTGCTTTAGGGTATTGGGGTGGATTCACAGATCCTCACACGTCAACCTGAGCTTATTGTGTGCCCCTTTGATGTTAGAGGGGTAAGCCTATCTTTGTGCCCTTAATTAGGCTAAGAAGCTTTTCCCCAAAACTAGCATCTGGTTCGTCGCCTGGTTGTTTATCACGGAAAAGAGCCCTTCTCCTTGCTCCCAGTCTCTCACAGTCCAGTATTATGTGTTTTGCAGTCTCTTCAGACTTACTGCAGAGTCTACACTCCGAGTCCTCATTTCGTAAACCTAGAGTGTTTAGGTGTTTCCTGAAGTGGCCGTGTCCAGTGATCAAGGCAATCACTTGCTTAACCCGATCCCTGCCCAGCCCCATCAGCCATCTGGTGAAGCCGGGACTAGAATCAGCAAGCAGTCTTTTGCCGAGTGCTTGTCCTTGGTGACTCTGCCACCGCAAGCGGTGTGTCTTCCTGGACCATTTGTTTATACTTTGGTAAGCGGCTGACTTGCTTATACCACAACTCGGTTCTGGACCGGTGTATGGCATGCTTGCTCCGCTTTTGGCAAGCCTGTCGGCGCATTCGTTGCCACCTATGCCTGTGTGGCACGGTACCCAACCAAGACGCACAAAGTTGCGTGATCCAAGCTTGCAGAGAGTGTTACACAAGCCTGGATGAAATGCTGTTGGAGTCAAGAGCTTTAAGAGCTGCCTGACTGTCTGACATTATACAGATGTTCATTCCCTGGTACCCTCTGGTGAGGCCTAGGTTGGCACAGGCTAGGATACCATAGATTTCGGCTTGAAATATGGAGCAGTTCCGACCCAAACTGCCGCAAAGGGCAGTTCTAGGGATATAAAAAAATACATTTAGTTAATTAAAATACATAATTTATTCACCTAAAACACAAGTAGACAGGCAGATGGTAAACTAAGCAATAGCGTATTGGACTATACTTTATTTATTTTGGCCTGAAAAATCATTTATGTTGAAATTTAGTAATTTACGGACAGATAAATATACATTCTGTATATGTTCGTAATGAAACGTCGCAACAATTTCATATAGATAATTAATATATTTTAAATTAAAAAGGTGTTCCTAAAAATTAACACATTTTTCATTAAACCTTTTGATTTTTTGTCTTTCTTTTAAAAGATTGTTTTACATGATTTTCTCATTCATTCTAATACCTTTTGCATATATATAAATATATATTCAACAATTGCACAGTTTTCCATGCTTTTACATATCAGGACTTTTCAAAATTAATTCGATACACATATTTTCTTTAGGCAAATTACTCTGTGCTAAAAAAATACATCAATGTATTTGAGAAAAACAGGATATTTAACATAAATATTTATATTTTAAAAAGGAATTCTGATAAGTTACTCATAGTCGTTTAATGTCAGTTTTAATATCATGTATTAGATTAAAATAAACTTCAGAATCTATTACACTGTTTAATTATTGTATGGCATATATGTTTGTACCTAATCAATGGCTGTAAAGCGTTATTGACTATTACTTTGATCTTGAAATCGGTGGAAACAAACAGAGTTGATTATATTTCACAAGAGATCAAATTATCTGACAACAACCGGGTAGGGGGGGTTGAGGGGAGGGCGATGGAGGGAGGGTTGTAGCTGACAATATTGTAAGTCTCCTGGAATGGATTTTGGTGTTTTCATTATTCTGTTTTCCCCTGGAGAAAAGGTAACAGCTTACCTTTCTCTAGACACCTGATTTAGCGTCATGTTCAGACAGCTTTCTTTTTAGTTGACAGTTTTCAGTTTGTTTTGTAAGGAATTAGGAATGTTTTAGGGTTATACACATTTTAGAGTCCTCCCACTACAAAATCAATTAATGATTGGCCTCATTGTTAACAACTGATTACAATATTTACGTTACAACCGACCATATACCCTAATGATAACTCCCCCCCCCCGAAAGTCGTCAAAATTTTGTTTAGAGTCTACCTACTACAAAACCAATATTAATGATTGGCCTCATTGTTAACAACTTATTACAATATTTACGTTACAACCGACCATATACCCTAATGATTACACCCCCCCCCCCGAAAGTCGTCAAAATTTTGTTTAGAGTCTACCTACTACAAAACCAATATTAATGATTGGCCTCAATGTTAACAACTTATTACAATATTTACGTTACAACCGACCATATACCCTAATGATTACTCCCCCCCCCCCGAAAGTCGTCAAAATTTTGTTTAGAGTCTACCTACTACAAAACCAATATTAATGATTGGCCTCAATGTTAACAACTTATTACAATATTTACGTTACAACCGACCATATACCCTAATGATAACACCCCCCCCGAAAGTCGTCAAAATTTTGAATTCCTCCCCTGTGATGGAATAATGACGTATGACCCACATATCAGGTTAAAATAGAAAACATTTCCAAACACTAAATAAGCTCAATTTTCAGTTCCAGCACAACAGTGACAACAGTTACTACGTATTGGGTTTTCACTTTCAGTACACTGTCCCTTTAGCCCGCTCTATGCTTTAGCCGCAGTGTAGCGGGTAGTGTGGTATACTGCGAGATAATAACCGAATGAAGCAACGTCGAGCGTGGCTGCTGCTTGGATGGGTGACCGCTGAGCGGTCCTGTCCTTTGCGAGCAGTGCCCTAACTTCGCCCGGTAAAACAAGACATTACTTTACTTTTTACATTCTTATTTATTATTGTATCCCTCCTAATTCATTCTTGAGAGGTAATCACACTCTTTTTTATTTATTTAAAATATAGATAATCCTAATTTAAATACTGTTTTATTTAATTAATTGTTAGTCATCCTGAGGAGTAAGAGCCATTTAAGTTCCTTCATATAAAATATGGAATACACGTATTATGTACTAATAAGAGAGATACGCAACAAAAATTTTAAAAGTGAAGAACGAGGTCATGTGTGATGACGTCACGAAAGTTTGTAGAAAGAGCCTAGACCTAGATTAATCTATATAGCGTACCTTATAATCTGGGAAATACACATGCATTTACTAGTACATATAAGTGACACAAATATAGAGAGAAAGAAGAACGAGGGCACGTGTGATCATGTTTGTCACGAAAGTTTGTAGAAAGAGCCTAGACCTAGATTAATCTATATAGCGTACCTTAAAATCTGGGAAATACACATGCATTTACTAGTACATATAAGTGACACAAATATAAAGAGAGAAGAACGAGGGCAGATGTGATCATGTTTGTTACGAAAGTGTGTAGAAAGAGCCTAGACCTAGATTAATCTATATAACGAACCTTATAATCTGGGAAATACACATGCATTTACTAGTACATATAAGTGACACAAATATAGAGAGAGAGAAGAACGAGGGCACATGTGATCATGTTTGTCATGAAAGTTTGTAGAAAGAGCCTAGACCTAGATTAATCTATGTAACGAACCTTATAATCTAGAAAATAATAGATAATATTCATGCATTTACTAATGGAAACAAGCTACAGAAATATAAAGGAAGAGAAGCGAGGACACGTCTGATCACGTTTGTCGCGAAAGTTTGTAGAAAGAGCCTACACCTAGTTTAATCTATATAGCAAACCTTATAATCTATAAAATAATATACGTGCATTTACTAATGGTAACCAGATACAGAAATATAAAGGGAGAGAAACGAGGACACGTCTGATCACGTTTGTCACGAAAGTTTGTAGAAATAGCCTACACCTAGTTTAATCAATATATCGTACCTTATAGTCTATAAAATACATATGGATGTACTAGTTACAAGCTACACAAATCTTAAGTGAAAAGGACGAGGACGAGTGTTTACGTTTGACATGAAAGCTTTTTGAAACACTCTTAGTTTAATTTATAGCTAACCTTAGTCTTTATTTAACTTTGGGGTTAAATGCTAGATAGGAAAAATTGTCCCTTAGGAATTAAGACTGGTTCGTTATCGTTATGTTATACAAATGATGATGTCAGCTGGATGTATTTCACATCTCTCTAGGCCGTGCTCTTTGTGGTGTCAAGCCGGTTGTCATGGTGACAGTCTTGTTGTGTTGGCGATTGTGCCAACACAATGAATAACTTCCTCAGCGAAATATTTTATATTTTCACATCCAATCGAGATTTCCACTAATTTATTTATTGGAGCATCGACTCGTAAGCTTTTCAGAAGAAGATCAACCTGTTGCAATTCTCCTGTATTGTAATTCAAGTAAAATTCAAGTAATTTGTACTTAAAAGTAGTGTTGAACCTGTACCTTCTGAGCTTTTACTTATAATGCTTGATTAAACAGGAAAGCTACCGTTTATTTCGTTTTTGTATTGTTGGCTATTCACTGAGAACCTCAATGTAGGCCATGTCTTGTCACAGTAAATCTGCTCTAAATCGGTTATTTATTATTCGATTGAAATAAGTTTGGTGTCATTAGATATATGATAAAATCCTGTAAAAACTGTTATTTTTGTAATTCTTGAGAATAAATGCTGTTCTTTTTTTATATTCAAAGTTTAAAAGTTTTAATGGCTGCCATTTTGAAAATGCTTAAGATAATTTCGTGATATTTTTTTCACTAACTGACCTTGTTATCATAAACATTTGAGCCAAATTTGGTATAATTTAATTTATTAGTTTTTAAGATATCAATTTATTGACAAAAACGCATACATACAGACAGATGGGAAACTAAGCATCGGAGACCAATGTAGACATGATGAAAAATGTTTGTCTTGTTCTGAATAATAACGTGTTATATCTTTGTCTTGACAGTTACGGGACACTCTGTATAGGTTTCATGATTCAGGGTCGAGGATCATCTCATTCATCCCACGTGATCGTAGCTTACGTGAAATGTTTAATATTTTGAATATTCTGTATGTTTATTTATCTACAATCCAAAGGCACATACTTTACAATACGGGCAGAATGAAAAACATCAAGAGTTTAAAAATAATTTCCTCACATATTCCTTAAAGTTTAAACCCATCTGTTAATTCCTAAATCCTCCCGAAAGTCTGAATATTATGTTTTCATCTGTTAATTACTACTAACAGTAGTGAACAGTTTTAATATAATTGGTTAATTAATTAATTGTTAACAATGTTTTTACCAGTAGGTACAGATTGTCTAATTATTATGCTTACGCTGTTTGTTTTCATCAAACAATATAACGATTTTTGTTTGAAGTTTTTTTTACGATGGAAGGATTGTGAAGGTAACAGGATTCTCCTGACATTTGCCATTGTTTAGTGATACAGTACAATCAGTAACACTACATTTCGAGAATGCTATCTGATCTCTTCTTCAGGTAAATGACTAAACTAATGCATGACCACGATCTAGGTTAAAGTGAACAAAACATACCAGAACGTTGTGACACGCATACGTCAGGAACCACAACAGCCATGTTGTGTGTCTATTTATGTACACTAACTCTAAAACATGCATTTATTAAAAACTAAACACCAATTATTAAAACTTAACTATAGAATACAAGTCACAATATGTCTGCACTCACCGGCCAACCAAATAGAACGGTTTAGGTTTTATTAAGTGCATGTTAAGTGCAGTGGTTCCTGGTGTATGCGCGTCACAACGTTCTGGTATGTTTTGTTTACTTTAACCTAGATTGTGGTCATGCATTAGTGTAGTAATTTACCTGAAGAAGAGATCAGATGGCATATCTCGAAACGTAGTATTACTGATTGTATTGTATTACCAGACGATGGCAAATGTCTGAAAAAGTCCTGTTTCCATATCGATATTGCTTACAAAGCTTAAAGAACACTTTTGAAATAGATTACATTTAGAATAGGATATTTTAAACAAGGTTATGTAGACTCACCGTTATGTACGGTCCGCGTGGGAATTTCCGGGGGAATTCCCAAATTTTGAGTTTCCTTCTATTTTGGACTCTCAGTCATCAAGCCCGATAAACAATATCATGCTTCGTTATCGTATTATCATGTATCTTCTGTTTCAGTAGCTCTTTTTGGACTCACATCAGCCAAACAATGTCCAATGGCAACCCCCCCATTACTTTTGCTATGTCTCTCTGGGTATCCCATTACCACGTCGGGTCAACCTTGGAGACAAGTCTCCAACTCTGCTGCTTAAATGTGAGATATTCATTTAAATGATCTTCAGAAATATTTTGTCGTAAATCGTTCTTCTCTTTACGAATTAAACTATGATCTTAAAATGTACACAAATCGACTTCTTGCAGATGTTCTCCGGCAACAGAATATTTTACTTTATTGTAAAAAAGGACTTACTTACTTTATTGTCCTGGATTTGAAGGATTATTTTCATGCAGGATAGAATTTCATTACGTAATGTATGGGATCCCGCTGGATTAGTCTTTTTCTAGGGAATTGAAGTATTTCTTTCTAAATGTACAGTAATGTTTTAAAATAAATTAATTTCAATATTGTCAATTACACGTGAAGATATTTTCGTTCAGTCTTTAGTTTTTAGTTTTAAAAAACCTTTAGGTGCTGTACATGGAAAATTTATATTCGAGAACTTTGAAGGTTGTATTAGTAGTCTATTTATTACAGTAAGAGAACATTGAGTTTAATACAAATTTATAATTGACAATTAAGTCCAAAGAGATTACTGCTTGCACTTGACTTGTGCTGGCAGCACGAGTTTTTCTTCTATGAATTAATTTTGTCAAGAGCACATTTGTGCATTGCTGCGGTCACAATAGGCTATGTTCCACACTAATATTAAAATTATAATTTGTACTAATTATAAATTATCATTTATACTTTTGCAACATATGCTAGTAAACTTGGAAATTTTTCTCGTTGGATCGACAGTATACCAACACAGCGGAAGTCAATACAGCCCAAGAAAGTATTTTTCTGAAGTTTCTTAACCTGAAGCACGAGTTACGTAAAATAAATCACACAATTTATAATATTTTGATAAGCAAGGTTATCAATTCTGAAAATCCAATGACATTATGGTATTTTAATAACAATGAAAACTGTGGAAAAAATCTTGGGTATGGATTGGGAAACGTAGCATAATGGTATTTATTTCAAACGTTTAGCACATTTCAAAAGAGTTTTCGTGATGTGTAAGAAGAGGTCATGAAGTTTGTACGTCTGTGGAACCTGTCTGCGGAGACAGTTTGTCAGAGATGTTAATGTGTCTCCACTGGTGTTTGAATAATTTGATCACCTCCACAACTCTATTACCATTACATTTTCATCCCTTTCATGGTCTTTGAGCAAAGGGGAATATGTTTACTATTTCAAATTTACATTAACAAGAGTTACGATATAAATACATATATCACCGGGTAAAAAATGCAGTTGCAAATACTGTTTTAGTTTTTAGATCTTGGATTTATTTGAGTATAAATAAAATTCCAAATGAAGGGCTCTTAAACTATGGGAGCCATGACGAAATAAAAGCACGGTAAATATGTTGAAGAAAGGTTGATTCAATGCGAATGTTTTGATCATCTCCGTTTCAGCCTCATATTAGTGCAGCTTCTGAAATCTGATGCTTGTCACAGACTTGACACCTGAAATTTGGAGTCAACGTTCGTCTAAAGAGATGAAAAATGTCGGTGACGAAGAAGCTCAAGTCGAACTATTTGCATCGTTTCTACGTTAGAGACTACAAAATCTTGGCTGCAAAATCAAGTTCAATCTAAATAAGGAGGAGTTCTCATTATTTCCTCAGGTGGACTCTTAAAGTACACTTAAGTTTGTAGTCTAGGTGTTTCTGATAACGGAACCGTACAAAAAGTTCGTTTCGAGCTTTTCGTCGCCGACTTTTTTGGGCCTTTTCAAACGGACGATGACTCCAGAAAGTGTGTCAAATTTCAGACGCTGCACTATGCGGAAGGTGAAACGAAGATAAAGTCAACATTCATATGTTGAGAAGTTATCTAATTGGTACAAAACATTGTAAACCTATTATATTAACCTATTATACATTATAAAGCTACTATATCATTCAATGTGAATACTAAAATATAACAAGATTTAATGTTCCTGACTGTTTAATGTAAAGATTATTTTATCTGGACCTCTTGACCCACTTCGTATCCGATTAAATTGCTTTTCTTCTCTCCCAACCACCTCCGCAACTGGGTTTAATTCTTGATTGCGAGATCTATTTTATTCTTCATGTCATGACGTTTGGTGATAAAACGTATGTACATATAATCATTTTGTATACAGCCAAGCATGTACAAAATGCCAATGAAAACAAAATATGTTTAATAAAACACCCTGTTACGAGTTAATGCTAATTCAGATAGGATAAATTGTTATCCTTATATGGATAAGCATTAATAACTTACTCTTGCTACAAAAATGGCACCTGTCATATCCCTGACCATATCCTACAGATTTTCCCTGACCTTGTCTCACAGAACATCCATGTTCCAGTGTCCACAGAGTGGCGCCTGTCTGTGTTCCACACATGACGCCTGTCTGTGTTCCACAGATGGCCCCTGTCCGAGTTCCACAGATGGCGCCTGTCTGTGTTCCACACATGTCCCTGTCTGTGTTCCACAGATGGCCCCTGTCCGAGTTCCACAGATGGCGCCTGTCTGTGTTCCACAGATGGCCCCTGTCCGAGTTCTCACAGATTTTACCTGTCCGTGTTCCACAGATGGCCCCTGTCCGAGTTCCACAGATGGCGCCTGTCCGTGTTCCACAGATGGCCCCTGTCGGAGTTCCACATATTGCACCTGTCCGTGTTCCACAGATTGTACCTGTCCGAGTTCCACAGATTTTACCTGTCCGTGTTCCACAGATGGCCCCTGTCCGAGTTCCACAGATCGTACCTGTCCGTGTTCCACAGAGTGGCCCATGTCCGAGTTCCACATATTGTACCTGTCCGTGTTCCACAGAGTGGCTATATCTGTGTCTCACAGAGTGGCTATATCTGTGTCTCACAGTGTGTCTATATCTGTGTCTCACAGAGTGTCTATATCTGTGTCTCACAGAGTGTCTATATCTGTGTCTCACAGAGTGTCTATATCTGTGTCTCACAGAGTGTCTATATCTGTGTCTCACAGAGTGGCTATATCTGTGTCTCACAGAAGTGTCTATATCTGTGTCTCACAGAGTGTCTATATCTGTGTCTCACAGAGTGGTCTATATCTGTGTCTCACAGAGTGGCTATATCTGTGTCTCACAGAGTGTCTATATCTGTGTCTCACAGAGTGTCTATATCTGTGTCTCACAGAGTGTCTATATCTGTGTCTCACAGAGTGTCTATATCTGTGTCTCACAGAGTGGTCCTAATCTTCTAACTATATCATAGTGCCTATATCTGTGTCTCACAGAGTGTCTATATCTGTGTCTCACAGAGTGTCTATATATCTGTGTCTCACAGAGTGTCTATATCTGTGTCTCACGTGTCTATATCTGTGTCTCACAGAGTGTCCGTATCTGTATATCTTCAGTGTGTCCCTGCAAGGACGGTCACAGAGCTATATTGTGAGATCCAAAGGGGTCCGGACTCTCCCCCAAATTCTCAATCTTTTCAATTACTTTTTTTAGTAAACGATTGTTATTTAAATAATTCTTATTACTAATTTACAAAGAAACGGCCAAGAAATTTGTAAGGAACAAAATAGAACCTTACTCTCTGTCCACTACGGGAAAATATCAGTTGTCCGAACCTTCCCAAACTTTTTCTTGGCTACTTTCTTGTGTCCCTGTACGTATCTAATACATGTTCGTGAAACTCTTGTTCAGTATTATTTTAGAGCTAAGAGGTCTTCAGGTCTGAGCAAATAACACTTAGGAACAATTAAAAACTCGATTTTACTATTCAATTAACTTTTGTTATTTATGTAAGGCTTAAGTATATATTTTCTTATGTATATCACTATATATTCTCCTTCCATGTACGTATTAAGTTGATATTTGGGCGTTTGTGTACAGAGTATAAAAAAGATTTTATTATCTTAAATAAGTACTATAACTTATCAAAGAACTGAAAGGAATAAATATATGTATCATCTGAACCATTTCGCTCACGAAGTTAGTTAACTTTAACATTGCGTTACATACATGTCAGGCATTTAATATGCACACTAAGAACAATAAACATATATAATTAAATACATCACGTCTATCTACTGTATTAAAGTGTGTGTCTCACAATAAATCATACAAGTAATTTGAAAGAGCAAAGTTTACCGATTTTGGTTTCTACTTGTATTTCACGGTCATAGAAACAGTAAAGGACATTAATACTTAATTTGGCACAGTACTAATTCTTTTCTTTTTACATGAAGACCGTTGGCCGTTTTCTTGCATGTTGACTATTGGATTACCTAGCCCCGTTGGATTGTACTGCAAAATAATATTGTAAATAATCCCAGAAAATCATTAAAGTAGGTAGAAGCCCACTTTGACTTTTAATGTCTCTCACAGTCACACCGTAGAACACTCAAATATTTAAATATATTTCAGAATTGTCCACTTCAGTCACACTGAAGGACACTGTCCTATGTTATTATATAGTATTAGATCAAGGTGTGATGAAATTATTATATTTCCAAATACAGTCTCATTGCCAGGTTTGAACAACAACATTACCAGGTTAGAATGTTTTCACTATAAAGTTTTGTAGTAAAACTGACTATATCTAATAGTAATTTGTAACATTTTTAATCCAACCACCTGTTTTTAATGAATATTTTATTTTGCTGTGTTTATGTTGACTCAGATTCAATGATAAAACATCCTAATAATTACTAAGTCAATACAAGTAAAGAACAAAGGAGAGTACTGAATTTAACCCGCCATCAGGCTAAGTGTTAGATGGCATCTAACAAAATAAGGCTCACCGAAGAGAATGTTTTAGATATCGGGTAAATGTGCCTGAGCACTTTAAAATTCCTAAAAGGATATTTTATAGTAAAGTACCATACAAGCAATTTTAAAAGTTGGAATGTTAGATGTAATCGAAAATTGTTTACGAGCTAATTGGTGTGAAAAAGGTAGACGTGCCTGACCCTGATGGCTGGTCAATAATGTTCAAAATTTTCATTTTGATTTAAATTAAAAATTGGAAGGCAGTCACCAATGTCTTCAAATCACTATTAATTAGAATAACTTATACAAGCCGAGTTGGGAATCAAAAAGATTTTTAAATTTCTCAAAAGAAACTAAAAGGCTAAAAAGGCAATTCTTCCAAAATTAAAAATAAACTGCATACTAAACCAAATAATGTTGCCACAGAAAAATACTTGAAACTAAAATAGGGTTTCTTCTCATAATATTTTATTAATGGCAACATGGCTTCCTTTAGCATGTTTAATAGTAACTAAGACTGGAAATTAAAAAAGTAAATATTCAAAATTGTTATTAGTATAGAGTTATATGACTTTAAATACTGCTACACAAAAAATACTATGATCTGGGCAACAGCTTCAATTATAAAATTTCTCCCTTCTCAGTATACTTTTAACATACAGACGGCACACCGCGGCAATTAATTGTGAATGTTACGGAAGGAACATGTAATTATTGTTTATTAATAGACAGACTATCACATATGTGCGCTGTACCCTTTTTATTGTAGTGGTATTACTCATTGGGTATCCCCACCACTGGAAATTCTACTGATAGTCTAATGACGGGTTTTCACTTATCAAACACTTACATGAGCTCCATATGTTGAGGTTAGTATTTTCAGAGCAGTCAGTTAATTAATGAAACTATAATGGATTATTTTTCTCCATTATAGTAATTAAAATTGCGCTATTGCTATTTGAATCTATAATTAAATTATGCTGAGTTTTGTTGTACTTTCCGTACAATAACATATTTGTTTGCCAATAATTATGACAGGTAATGTGATTTTAATATACGAGCATAATGTGATAATTAGTGTTATATTATTGGTAATCATATCGGGGTTTTCAGGTTATAGGGAATGATATGTTACTAAATAATTCCCTAATTAAGAAATTAAAGATATGTAATTAGTCAAAATAATAGTATTGTATTTACAGAGAGAAGATGATAACTTAACTTTATAATAATGACCAAAACAAAACAGGTGGTCTATATCTTTTACAATACTAAAATCTATATATATATATATCTACTAGCTGACCCAGCGAACTTTGTTCCGCCTTAAAGGCAATATCACAAGATCACATTTTGTACTTTTCAAAATTAGGACAATTGTAAATAAAAAAATATAATTATTCAATGATTCTTTATTTGCCATTTATTGTAGCACCTTGTGATAAACCATTTTTTGTTTTTTTTATTAGGCGCGAAAAAAATAACGCGGAAGGTCTTCCGACCTGTGAACATGCCACATATAATGGACCATGGGAAAAACATGGATGTTCGAGATTAAGACCACAAACTTTTAACGATTGGCCTTGTGACTTATTTACAGTCATGGCGAATGCAAGACGGATCAGAAATTGAAGTCGTTTAAATTGAAATGGCATGTCGGTTGGGATCATCGGGATACTCGGAATGACAACTCTTCCTCACCTTTGAATTTTCCTTTGAGTATTGTGGCCGTAAATAAAAATTGTTCATCAATTTACTTACCACCAAATGTGTTCCGTTGCACAGTTTTGGCTGGTTTAAGTTTTTAAGCATGATTACAACAAACCAAACTTTAGTTGTAAAATTGTGCTGTGGTAAGCCAGGTAACATCCAAGGAGTTTAAAAATTCAATTGGATAGTTGGTGGCATCACCTTCATTTGCTACACAGTCAATAGATTTGATAGAATGCAGTGTACCAATGATCTCATTCTGAATTATGTAGTTTAAGTCATCTACATCTTTATTCTTAGCTACCAAAATTGCTCGCTCACTCAACCATTCATTATTTTTGAGGTTAGTAATGATGTTTGGGAATACTTTGTTAATGAGTTCGTCTTTCGATGAGACAAAGTTATAGAAATTCGGAGGAAATGAAATCAATCCGCTCGATTCGTCGACAGGTAACTCGACGATTACCGATAGTCAGCAATTGCTCAGAGAAATCTTCAGCAGATGTATCGTTCAACAATGCAAACTCTCATGTTTGTTGTCAGCTGAAGTTTCTTTAACATAGATTCGATGATTTGAGGCAAGCGTTTATCTCGTCGGCAGCAGTCGATCTGGGAATTACTGGCAATGTTTGGCGGAAATCGCCAGGCAGTAAAAATCATTGAGCCTCCAAAACATCTCGAGTCATTACGTAGATCTTGCAATGTTCGGTAGAGTGCTTCCAATGCACGTTTATGCGCGATTGTGCATTCGTCCCTGATGATGATCTTCGATTCTGATAAAAAACTTTGGCCATAGCGGAGTGCCATATTGCATGTTGGTTTTTCATATATTCCAGATTTAACGGCAATTTTTAATGCAGAATGTGTCGTACGACATCCTTTTAGTAATGTGGCTGCTATTCCAGAAGAAGCAACTGCCAACCGCAGTGTTGGATCTTGCACGAACAGTGGCTAAAATTACTGACATGAGGAATGTCTTACCAGTTCCACCAGGGGCATCCAGGAAATAGAAACCACCATTTCCATCATCAGTTGCCTTCATTAATGTATCATAAACTTCCATTTGTTGGGGATTCATCAGGGGTACATTCGTTTGAACTTCTAAATCTAATTCCTGGTGATCATATTTACGTTTCCGTTCCAATTCTCGATTAAATGCGTCATTCATTTCACAATTTGGCACTGGCATTCCTAACCTGACTAATAAACTACCGCATATGAGATAGCACATGTCTTCAATCAAAAGCAAGGCCCTATTATGTATCTCCTAATTCATTTCAAGATTGGGATTTCTTGAATTGACACGAATTTGATGTAAAAATATCTTCTGCCATATTATCCTTGTATTTGTGCCATAGGTTAGATGGGTTCGATGGAAAGCATGTCGAAATGATGATAGCAAATAATGTAATCTGACTTGGAGATGCAGAGATGCTTTATATGAGATGCTATATATAGATATATATATAAAAGAAAGTCGTGTTTAGTTACACTATTTATAAGTCAAGAACGGCTGATCCGATTTGGCTGAAAATTGGTAGGGAGGTAGCTAAGAACTGGGATAAACACATTAGGATACTTTTTATCCCGTTCCCGATTCAGGATTCCGCCCCACTGGTCTCTAAAAAGTTACGGAAATACCCGTAAGAAATGCATTTACAGCAAACATATGTTATTAAGTGAAAGGGCCTGTTCAAATTGAATCAGCTGTTCTTTGTAAACATATATTAATGCAACAAAAGAAATATATGGTTTATATCATTTAATTACTATTTTAAATTTCTTTACATTTATGTAGTTTTAAAGCATTAGAGTAAGCTTAAGAGAAACAGCAAATTTTGTTTCAACTGTTTCTGCAATCACTGTTAAGCATAGACTTTACTATCCAGATAATACAAATCAAATTTTAATTTTTTACAATTCAAAGCAGTTACCTCTGCATCTCCAAGTCAGATACGTACATTATTTGCTATCATCATTTTGACATGCTTTCCATCGAACCCATCTAACCTGTGGCACAAATACAAGGATAATATGGCAGAAGATATTTTACATCAAATTCGTGTCAGTTCAAGAAATTCGATCTTAAAATGAATGAGGATATACATAATCGGGCCTTTACTCTTGATCGAAGACATGAGTTATTCTCATGTGTGGTAGTTTATTAGTCAGGTTAGGAATGCCAGCGCCAAATCGTAAAAATTAATGACGCATTTAATCGAGAATTGGAATGGGAACGTGAATATGATCACCAGGAATTAGATTTAGTAGTTCAAAACAAATGTGCCCTGATGAACCCCCAACAAAAGGAAGTTTATGATACATTAATGAAGGCAATTGATGATTGAAACGGTGGTTTATATTTACATGGTGGAACTTGGTAAGACATTCCTCATGTCAGTAGTTTTAGCCACTGTTCGTGCAAGATCCAACATTGCGGTTGCAGTTGCTTTTTTCTGGAATAGCAGCCACATTGCTAGAAAGATGTCATACGGCACATTCTGCATTAAAATTGCCGTTAAATCTTCAATATATTGAAGAACAAACGTGCAAACATTACAAAGCGCTCCGCTATGGCGAAAGTTTTATCAGAATCGAAGATCATCATCTGGGACGAATGCACAATAGCGCATAAACGTGCATTGGAAGCAGTTAACCTAACATTGCAAGATCTACGTAATGACTAAAAATGTTTTGGAGGCGCAACTATTTTTACTGTCTGGCGATTTCCGCCAAACATTGCCAGTAATTCCCAGATCCACTGCTGCCGACAAAATAAACGCTTGCCTCAAATCATCGAATCTATAGCGCTATGTTAGGAAACTTCAGCTGACATCAAACATGAGAGTTGCATTGCTGAACGATACATCTGCTGAAGATTTCTCTGAGTAATTGTTGACTATCGGTAATGGTCGAGTACCTGTCGGACGAATCGAGTGGATTGATTTCATTTCCTCGGAATATCTGTAACTTTGTCTCATCGAAAGACGAACTCATCAACAAATTATTCCCAAACATCATTACTAACCTAAAAAATAATGAATGGTTGAGTGAGCGAGCAATTTTGGCAACTAAGAATAAAGATGTAGATGACTTAAAACTACATAATTCAGAAAGAGATCATTGGTACAATGCATTCTTTCAAATCTGTTGACTGTGTAACAAGTGAAGGTGATTGCCACCAACTATCCAATTGAATTTTTTAAACTCCTTGGATGTACCTGGCTTACCACAGCACAATTTACAACTAAAGTTTGGTTGTTGTAATCATGCTTAAAAACTTAAACCAGCCAAAACTGTGCAACGGAACACATTTGGTGGTAAGTAAAATTGATGAACAATTTTATTTACGCCACAATACTCAAAGGAAAATTCAAAGGTGAGGAAGTTGTCATTCCGAGTATCCCGATGATCCCAACCGACATGCCATTTCAATTTAAACGACTTCAATTTCTGATCCGTCTTGCATTCGCCATGACTGTAAAATAAGTCACAAGGCCAATCGTTAAAAGTTTGTGGTCTTAATCTCGAACATCCATGTTTTTCCCATGGTCCATTATATGTGGCATGTTCACAGGTCGGAGAAGACCTTCCGCGTTATTTTTTTCGCGCCTAATAAAAAAAAACAAAAAATGGTTTATCACAAGGTGCTACAATAAATGGCAAATAAAGAATCATTGAATAATTATATTTTTTTTATTTACAATTATCCTAATTTAAAAAGTACAAAAATGTGATCATGTGATATTGCCTTTAAGGCGGAACAAAGTTCGCTGGGTCAGCTAGTAAATTTATATTTTTAAATCAGCTGACCAGCTGACACTACATGAGCCCCCTAGGGAGACTGGAAGTCAGGGAACAAGCCGTAAACGCACATTGCGACCAAATCTGGTAGCGCACTCTGGTGTTGCGTTGTCCGGGTCTGCAGCAGGTTGTGTACCGATGCTGGGTGCGGTGTGTGGGCGCTTCTTGGTTGAGGCTGTGGGGAAAGGGTCAGGTAGAATGTAAGCAGGCTTCACTCTGTCAATGCTTACTTTAGAGCTTCTATCTGCGATCTGGATGGTCATAGTTTTGTCGTCACGGCTGAGCACTTTGTGAGGTCCGCTGTAGGGAGGTTGCAGGGCTCGACGCACAGTATCGTCAAGTAAGAAAACATGAGTGCATGTTGATAATTCCTGGAAGACAAATGTCTGAGGTTTGCTGTGAGCTGAGCCAGAGACAGGTTGAAGGCGAGATGTTTGACGTTGCAGCCTGACAACAAGGTCAGAGATGTCTTCACTGCGTCCCAACCCCGGAGGGCTGGCAAGGAGTGATCCAGGTAGACGTAAGGGTTCTCCGTATACTAGTTCAGCAGAGGACGTTGTTAAATCTTCTCTGTATACGTTTCGGATACCAAGCAGAACTAGAGGGAGGGCTTGGAGCCAGCTTGATTCCGGGTGACAGATGGATGGCCGCTTTTAGATAACGGTGAAAACGTTCGACCATACCATTGGCTTGTGGGTGATAACTGGTGGTCCGTAGACGTTCAATCCCAAATGTAGAGGTGAGACGTTTGAAAAGTCCAGATTCGAATTGACGACCTTGATCCGTTTGTGATACGTTCTGGGCATCCAAAACGGGATATCCAACAGTTCACCAAAGCTTCGGCGACTTCCTCAGCAGTGATTTGCTGAAGTGGGTGAACTTCTGGCCATCTGGTAAACCTGTCAATAACAGTCAAACAGTATCGGTACGGGCCAGCTGGTGGTCCAATTATGTCTACATGAATGTGACGAAAACGGGCAGATGGTGGGATTGACTGTTCCAAGTGGACTGTGAACGTGGCGTGAAACTTTGGCACGTTGGCAGAGCTGACAAGTTTGGGCCCAAGTGCGGCAATCTCGCTGAATATTAGGCCAAAACAAAACGTTGAGATATGAGGCGAGCTGAAGCTTTGATGCCGGGATGACTTAAGTTGTGTAGAGAGTTAAAAACCCAGTCGTCTGAGAGGAGCAGGTACAAATGGTCGGAGTGAAGGATTAGAAGTATCACGTCGAGGTCACCAATATAGGGAATGATATGTTACTAAATAATTCCCTAATTAAGAAATTAAATATATGCAATTAGTCAAAATAATAGTATTGTATTTACAGAGAGAAGATGATAACTAACTTTATAATAATGACCAAAACAAAACAGGTGGTCTATATCTTTTACAATACTAAAATAAATTATATTTTTAAAATCAGCTGACCAGCTGACACTACAAGGTTAATTATTATCTACAATTTCGTGTGTAAATGAGTCCCCTATACGTATTTCCATTCCTTTATAACCCCCTATTAACTGTGGAATATTCGACTGAAGAAGCTTATAGAACTATAGGGCTTGAAGGAATCATGATTTTTTTTAACATCGGTTTTAATCCAACTATCTCAAAATCATTGCGGGAAGGAACTAACACTCTGTGTTGTATATATTACAGCAGAATGTGCAAAATGTCTTAAAACAAATCTTTATGACATGGACGGCCAACGTAATTATTGAACCGTTTTTAATAATGAAATTATTTTGTCCGGGAGCACATGAACACAAAATATATATACATATATATAAAACACTAATAATAATAATCTCTTTATTGCATTCTTTTAACAATTTTTACATCGTATCGCAAACCTCAACAGTTTTAAGTCTATTTACACGAGTTCATCCACACATTCACACAACCTCATACTCACAATTCTTACAATCATTCAGGTCACAATCGCATTGACCTCAGATCCAACAATCTCAAATATCACAGCGGCTTGACACGAATTCATCAACAGAGTAGAACGCCTCGGACTCCAAAAGGAGTTTGAGACGCGTTTTAAATCTATTTTGATTATTGGAAATTTTGATTTCTTCAGGGAGTCTGTTGATTATGGTTACACGTTGATTTTGGTTACACTCAAAATTTGAGGACGCCACAGGAAGGCCGTAATTCCCGGAACTGGGTTTTAAAACATTCCTACCAATAAACCCATTACAGCCCAGTCAAAAGATGTGTTTAAGTGGAAAGTCCTCGTGTAATTAAATTTAGGCTTTTTTATGTTTTTGGCCTGTAAAGCATGAATTTGATGTTTTCAAAAAACAACTATTTCAGTATATATGAACATTTCTTCAAAACATGTATGCATTGTTTTAGATTTTGGATTATAACTTTTAAAATAAGCATTTTATACGGAACAGGACCATTTGGTAAATGTTTTCTAAGACCTATTATGTAACGCACAATTTAGTGTGTTTTTACTTAAGGAAAAATCTGACGACTAAATGTAAAAGCAAAATCTGCTCTTTGTTCTGCAAAAGTTTTAGTGATTATTAATTTAGTCGTATATTGTCCATAGACTACTACGTATGCAAGCATTGTGAATTTGTTGTCTAGGCTTACAGTGTAATGAGGGTGGGAAGGGTTTTCACCGTTCTGACAGACCTCTGTGGTCGTTGTTCATTTGCTCGCTCGTTCGCTAACAGGGCTCACCGCTACTGTACGTCTCTGCCAACGATATTACGTCTCAGTTAAATATCTTCAGATATTATTGCTAACTGAAGTCTGCATACACAATATCTGCGCATGTGGCGAACCAGCCTCCAATGGAAGCTGCAACCGCTCAATTCCCCCCACTAGTTGTAGAATATACAGAGTGTTCTGTAACTCTTTGGAGAAAGATACACCATGTTATTGCTCAGGTCAAGAAAAACATATTTCACCATATGAACATGGGTCCGATGATTAGTCTCCCATCTGTCTGTCCGTATGTGGTTTTTATTTAAGAATTATTGTCTTAAGAGCTGATAAATTAAATTGTACAAGATTTGGCACAATTGTTTATAATAAGAAGACCAGTTACTGAAAAATATTTCATCAAATTATCCTTAGCATTTTCAAGATGGCGGCCATTAAAACTTTTAAACTTTGAATATCTTGAAAACCTGCAATTTGCCTTAAGAACTACAAGAATAACAGTTTTTAGAGAATGTTATCACAAATCTAATTAAACCAAAATTATTAAAATCAAATAGTAAATAGCTGATTTAGAACTGATTCACTGTGACAAGACATGGCCTACATTGAGGTTCTCGGCGAATAGCCAACAATACAAAAACTGAATAAATGCAGCTCTCAATGTGGGCCGTGTTTTGTCAAAGTAAATCTGTTCTAAATCAGTTATTTATAAGTGCATTTAAATAATTTTTGGGATAAAATCCTATAAAAACTGTTATTTTTGTTAACTCTGGAGCAAAAATGAAGATTCTTAAGATATTAAATGTTTAAAAGTTTTAATAGCCGCCATCTTGAAAATTCCAAAGATAATGTAATAATATTTTGAGTAACTTGTTATCATAAACACTTGAGCCAAGTTTGGTATAATTTAATTAATCAGTTTTTAAGATATTATTTTTTTATAAAAAAATATACAGACAGACAGACGGGAAAATAAGCATCGGAGAACAATGTTCATATGGTGAAATATGTCTGTCTTCAAATGAGAAAAAACGTGGTATACCTTTGTCCAAAGAGTTACGGGATACCCTGTAATATATTGAAGTCCGGTATTTTATTGCGACGAATTACAGTTATTTTAATGAGCCCTGAAAACTTGACCTTAGAGATAAATGTTAATTAAAGTTTGACTTGGGTCATGATTTTACTTATTGATTATCGGCAGACGAAGCGGTTTGTGTTCCTCTCAAATTAACATGGAAAACCCATGTATCGCTACTTAATGCACGCTCGTTTGTTGTCTCAATTAACTTGATAGTTGCAAACAATCGTCACTTTGTTAGTTAACTGCAATGTTGTTTACAAATAATTAATATAGCAATCTATACCAATTTACACACAGTAATGAATAATAGAGGTAGCTCGATAAGTACCATTAGAAACGGATATAGTCTTGCTGTTTATCATAATATAAGCATATGATGTGTATCTAAGAGATTGCAGAGCAAATAATAAATACACTATTTCTTTTTACGTGCAAACGCAGAATAGTCTTAGACTGCTATTCCAATGGATAGATATTTCCAATCAAATGGCATTTAGAAAGGGCTTGGAGTAGCAAATACTGATGTTATTATATTTTTTGTGGGCCATTTTATGTTTTTGGGGTTGCAGAAGACGTATATGAGGTTTTCCCACAAAAAGTATTTCGACAAGTATCACAATTTGTTAAAAATACACAACAAATCATAATTTAGTTTTAGTTTTCGACTTATTACTTTGAAACTAGGCATTTAAGCAGGAACAGAATTCTTTTTTAAACTAGAGAAGGTAAAATGTTCTGAAATTGATGGTTCAAATGCTTTTGTAAATCCTATATGTAAGGATTATACTCGCTGCTGGGAAACTAGACCCTTTTTGTAGTTTAGGTGTCTTGGACAATAATGTTATAGTGGCACGGATTACATGTACACTTATCTCGGCCCTATGGTACGGTGCTGAGAATCGTGTTAGCAACACCTAAGTTATAACATTGTTATATACAGCTCCGTGTTAACTTTCCTATCCCATGTGAGTGTCAGCTCTAAGCTTCGTTGTCACGTGACAACCAATTTACCAGACTGGATTCACCAGTATAGTAATGTTACAGAGGCACGGATTATATGTACACTTATCTCAGCTCTATAGTACGGTGCTGAGAATCGTGTTAGCAACACCAAAGTTATAACATTGTTATATACAGTTCCGTGTTAACTTTCTCCGTCCCATGTGAGTGTCAGCTCTAAGCTTCGTTGTCACGTGACAACCAATTTACCAGACTGGATTCACCAGTATAGTAATGTTACAGAGGCACGGATTATATGTACACTTATCTCAGCTCTATAGTACGGTGCTGAGAATCGTGTTAGCAACACCAAAGTTATAACATTGTTATATACAGTTCCGTGTTAACTTTCTCCGTCCCATGTGAGTGTCAGCTCTAGCTTCGTTGTCACGTGACAACCAATTTACCAGATTGGATTCACCAGTATAGTAATGTTACAGAGGCACGGATTATATGTACACTTATCTCAGCTCTATAGTACGGTGCTGAGAATCGTGTTAGCAACACCAAAGTTATAACATTGTTATATACAGTTCCGTGTTAACTTTCTCCGTCCCATGTGAGTGTCAGCTCTAAGCTTCGTTGTCACGTGACAACCAATTTACCAGATTGGATTCACCAGTATAGTAATGTTACAGTGACACGGATTATATGTACACTTATCTCAGCTCTATAGTACGGTGCTGAGAATCGTGTTAGCAACACCAAAGTTATAACATTGTTATATACAGTTCCGTGTTAACTTCCTCCGTCCCATGTGAGTGTCAGCTCTAAGCTTCGTTGTCACGTGACAACCAATTTACCAGATTGGATTCACCAGTATAGTAATGTTACAGAGGCACGGATTATATGTACACTTATCTCAGCTCTATAGTACGGTGCTGAGAATCGTGTTTGCAACACCAAAGTTATAACATTGTTATATACAGTTCCGTGTTAACTTTCTCCGTCCCATGTGAGTGTCAGCTCACAGCTCCGTTGTCACGTGACAACCAATTTACCAGATTGGATTCACCAGTATAGTAATGTTACAGTGACACGGATTATATGTACACTTATCTCAGCTCTATAGTACGGTGCTGAGAATCGTGTTAGCAACACCAAAGTTATAACATTGTTATATACAGTTCCGTGTTAACTTTCTCCGTCCCATGTGAGTGTCAGCTCACAGCTCCGTTGTCACGTGACAACCAATTTACCAGATTGGATTCACCAGTATAGTAATGTTACAGTGGCACCGATTACGTGTACACTTATCTTTTATAAATTTAAAACATAGAAACAAACTTCACTCTATTTCCTTTTTAACCTGTTTCTTTATAACACACTTATCGTGTGCTTGTCCTTATATATATGTAATGGTAGCACATTCACCGGGCAAGTGAGAGATCCGGGTTCGAGTCCCGGCGGAGCAAGTACTTTTTGCGATTCAATATTTATTGAAATTATATATATATATATATATATATATATATATATATATATATATATATATATATGGGCTCTTTAACCAATATAGACGTATATATCTGAGAATTGCATATATGTTCTTAAAGGATAGTTGTCAAGACATTTACTAGTAATTTTATTTATTAATAAAATACGAGTAACATTGAAGGTTTTAGTCTATATTTAAACGGTTATATTTGTGTTACTAATCAAAATTCGACGAATTAACTATTGTATTAAAAAATTTAATGAACATAGTGAAGAAACAGCAAGTTTTTGACATCTGTTTTCGTTCAGTGATACAATAGGATAAGTGACACTATGTTTCGAGATCTAAAATATGATATCTTCCCAGGTAAACGCCTAAACTAATGCATGACTGATATTTAGGTTAAATTAAACGGAACATATCAGATCGTTGTGACACGCACAAGTCACCATTACCAAGTTACCGTTTGTTTCTTTCTTCGTTTGTCAGTTTGGTTTTAGAGCCAACCAAATTACTCCTGTAATTTTACTTTCCTCCAGAACAACAGTATTCTGTATTGTACACTGTGATTTCACCATTTGTCGGTTCTATATGGCACTGTGAGAAAAATTGCAGTATTAATAATGGATTAAATGCTCTAGCCGTTACCCTCGTCAAATCCACCACGAAACGTACACATGACATGGTACTTTTAATAAATGGCGACTTAAATTTCTTTACATTAGTTCAAAGTCGTTCTAGGATATTGTACATCGAATGGCCATGACTACTAATGGATGAATGATGGGTATTTATTTATGTTCGCAACCCTGTCACTCATTACTGGTTAGTATCATTTTATCCGATGTCCTTGTAACTAAATTCTTGGCGGAATAATATTTAACCTAATTTGCACGCGTAGTACTTGTTTCTCTTGAACGTTGTAGCTCAAGATATTCCTGCTAAGCAACTTCTCAAGCACCTTGTCCGCGAGACCAAGTACTTTGAGTACTACTTCGAGATAAAGTTCGAGTCCAATTTCGAGTACTTCCAGTATTCATGTTGTAGACTTCTAGTTTTCTAATTTCCCTTTTTGTGACTACAGCTTCAATGCTGATTCAAGATGCTGACACCGAGGTATGTGAGTCGACATCAACTTGAAGGGACATTGCAACCATTATGCTCATCCCCATGATATAATTTAACTTCATTATTACTCTATTTTGGCTTCAACGTGGTAATACATTCTTTTATTTTAACATCTAGAAGTAATTCTTGTAGGTTTTATTTGCCATTTTTTTATGTATGTGTTTCGTCCATTCGATACAAAGTTAGAACCATTAGATCCTAAGTTATAATCAATGGCTGTGTTAAGGGAATTCCTTCGTGGTAACAATGGCTCTGTTACAATAAAAGTGGTTTTTTTTCTATTACGAATGTTAGTTACGGAGTTCCTAAAACTGGTCACAAATGCGTTACAGTGTTAACTGAACGGCTAGCCTCTATTTATTGTTCTTGGGTGCCTATTATCAATTTGAAACTGGTTGGCATAGCAACCAAAAGCCACGGGGGCCGAAGGACAACAACACATATTGTAACAAGTTAATAGAATATTTCAACAATAATTTTTAATATATCTTCTATAGATGTTCATTATATTCACTATGCAAACCTTTTGATGTTCATTATAATGAACATATGTTTTTAAAATAAGAGTGTCAAAAACAATTGAATATGATATTGTATGTTTTGTCCGTTATCTAACTGGAAATAGTGTTGAAGTAGTGGAAGTCCTCAACGATAAGTAGTGAATTAATTTGAAAATTGTCAGTTATTGAGTGAAATCTTGAAAATGCAAATAAAGTATAATAATAAGAAGTAAGATGAAACTACTTTTCGTCGAACCTTTTATTTTGTTAAATTAAGGATAACCACTGGATAGTTCCTGCGAATATAGTGAATTCGTAGCTCAACTTGTGACTTATGAATCAACAGCTCGTTTAGGGAATCCATTGATTAACCTTCATAAGTCGTGTTAAGAATAATATTACGTGTAATACTGTCTGTCATTTGTAGCTTGGTTGCAAACTAAAATCGTTTTAAATATGTCTTAATAAAACCACTTATATTATCCTCGTAGTAAAATGTTAGAATTTTTAACGATGATTGTAGGTTAACAACAGTTGTTCCAACGGATATGTGTTTTTGTAATAATAACTATAATATTGCTGAGAATTGGTTGAACATTAAAATTCTCTTCCACGCTATCCCTACTTCATAGTCCTTAAAGGATCTTCAGCAACGGCTGTTATTCATAGGCCTTCACGCAAGCGAAATGATTAAAAGTACCACCAAAGGAGTGTAGTTAGCAACTGTTTATGACTCTTTGTTAGCTTTAAACGTGGTTAAAACATTGCAATCTGTGAACAAGTATTACTCAGCGGTTTTCTCGATGCCATCGTGGTTGCCCACAAACAAGGGTAAAACTGTTCGCTGATGCTCAGCCAAACTCCGTGAAGTAACAAGCACTACAATCGAACTTGGTGTTAACGATATAAAAATGTTTCATGCAAAGTTTCATGTCTATAGATCTTTTAGGTCTAGAGATAAGCGTGGACAAACATACAGGTAAACAGAAATGAAAGTTTTCTAACCACTCACTTTTTTGTACTGTTTATTTGATTTGAATGTAAATATAAAGGTTTAGTTGCACAATGATTTTGCAAGTGTCTGGCATTGCTTGCGAATGTAATTGCTTGGAATAATTAGCAATAATGTATGAACACATGTGGAATCAGGTTGAATATTGATCAGACAGTGAACTCATCTGGGGAATGATTAGATTCCCTGATCAAAGACACAATGAGGCAACAACATGCTCGTGATGGAAGCAATCAAAGCTCTTTGATACTTGAGATCTGATCAACTGCAGTACAGTATCTGCTCTATGCCAGTTGACAAAGTTAATGAATAGGAGCTGTCAATTGAACCCGAATTGTAACACATGAATATGGGATCGTATTCATTATTCACTGGGTTTTCCGTCCTACAAGTTGATCACATTTTTATAAAAGTATTCCTGTCACTACATACTGTAATTATAAATGCGAAAGTGCAATTATTTGTCTGTTTTGCTTCCACGCATAAATTATTTTATCGATTGTACTGAAATTGTACATGGAAATTCTAACATTACGGTACCTGGTATGAATATAGGCCTATTCACAGTGAGGTTTTATCTTAACGGTATAGTGACCGATGTCAAATTCAATTTTTGCACACATGTGAACCACCGGTACTCAAAATGTTTTTATTAGATTAGTCTCGCAAAGGTCGCATAAGCATTATTGCTACTCGTAGACAAGTACAAAAGACTCTTATCTGGCCTGACGAGGAGATCGGATTTTAAAAGTCACTACAATCGAACTTGGTGTTAACGATATAAAAATGTTTCATGCAAAGTTTCATGTCTATAGATCTTTTAGGTCTAGAGATAAGCGTGGACAAACATACAGGTAAACAGAAATGAAAGTTTTCTAACCACTCACTTTTTTGTACTGTTTATTTGATTTGAATGTAAATATAAAGGTTTAGTTGCACAATGATTTTGCAAGTGTCTGGCATTGCTTGCGAATGTAATTGCTTGGAATAATTAGCAATAATGTATGAACACATGTGGAATCAGGTTGAATATTGATCAGACAGTGAACTCATCTGGGGAATGATTAGATTCCCTGATCAAAGACACAATGAGGCAACAACATGCTCGTGATGGAAGCAATCAAAGCTCTTTGATACTTGAGATCTGATCAACTGCAGTACAGTATCTGCTCTATGCCAGTTGACAAAGTTAATGAATAGGAGCTGTCAATTGAACCCGAATTGTAACACATGAATATGGGATCGTATTCATTATTCACTGGGTTTTCCGTCCTACAAGTTGATCACATTTTTATAAAAGTATTCCTGTCACTACATACTGTAATTATAAATGCGAAAGTGCAATTATTTGTCTGTTTTGCTTCCACGCATAAATTATTTTATCGATTGTACTGAAATTGTACATGGAAATTCTAACATTACGGTACCTGGTATGAATATAGGCCTATTCACAGTGAGGTTTTATCTTAACGGTATAGTGACCGATGTCAAATTCAATTTTTGCACACATGTGAACCACCGGTACCCAAAATGTTTTTATTAGATTAGTCTCGCAAAGGTCGCATAAGCATTATTGCTACTCGTAGACAAGTACAAAAGACTCTTATCTGGCCTGACGAGGAGATCGGATTTTAAAAGTCACTCCCGCATACAAATTGTATGGTGGTAACCGAAACTGAACTGAACTGATTGGCTGTTTGCCAATCTAACATTGACGTGCGTTCTTACAAACGGATGTTAATTTTATATGTTATACTGTAATTAAATCTTGTGCAATTAGTTCATAGATTGAAAAACTCATAGAGGCATTGTTTAGTCAGATACAAATAATGCAGATGTGTGGTTTAAACTTATTTGACATGTCAAATGCATCAAAATAAACCCGATAGAAACATCATTTAGCTCTTACTCGTTCCATCCTACCTCATTCCGGGGGCGAGCCGGTTTATCGAAAGATCCGGATAACCGAATGTCGGATAATCGGAGGCCGGATTACCGGGGTTTTACTGTTTGTGTAGAGAGCACTGGTACTGGTTCTGATAATTGATTTTTTTGCGAAAGGAACAAATAACAATAGTGGCACAACACATGCTGGCGTTAAACGGTTGTAATTGTAGTATTAAAGTTGTCAAGTGAAAATCCATTTAATACAGAGCCTTTGAATTGGTACAGGAAGCACTCTATATGAATTAAAATAAATGAAAACTTTTGTACTTTTTAATAAATGAAGCAGTACTTCGGGAATACAGCAGCCTATTCCTGTACATAAAACATTGTGCAACGATATCTTATATTTCGGAATGTCAGACTTTACTTTTAACTACAACTTGGAAATAAGTAGTAAATTACACCAATAACACAAATTCTTGAAATGATCGTCAAGAACATAGGGTAATATAATCTAATCTATACGAGATATAGTTTTCTGTTTTTTAATACATAACCATTATTCGGTCATATAAAAAAATACTCCAAATCTATAAAAAAATGAAGTTACCTTTTAGACTAAATTACATATTTTCCACTATTCGCTCCACAAGATAGGCTAAAATACAGAGTTCAAAGAATTTCGACTTTAGAAATTATTTGCAACTGTAGATATATTTATAGTATTGAATAGTATGTATTTTTGTAACATATTCTGGTTTATACATACTTTAGAGAGATGGAAAGTCAATCTAAAGTAGGCCTACGAGGATAAATAATTGTGAAAACATAATATATAAAGCTCTAATTCGGTAGTAAGGAAGTAAACTCCTCACTTATAATCGGTCCCATTCGCATTGTTCAGAAGCTAGACGTTTTCTTCTGTCTTAACCCATTTACCATTACCAGAGTAAACCAGCGATTATTTTATGTTGATCAGCGTCATACAGAAAGCCGCATTTTAACTAAGATTTCCCACAATTGAAAATGTACAGCACATTGGCTTGTTATAAAAACAGCAAAACTTCAACCAAATCAAAGTGTTTAATATTTGTTCACATCGTATTGCAAACACCCTGCTTATACCGACGGTAAATATATATCTCAAAATACATTATTTATATTATAATTTACAACTCTGCAGAACTTGAAAAGCTGAGGAGGCTCTTAAATCATGCAAGTTGAAAGCATTCATTAAGGAAAGTTATGCGCTGAATAATACTCCACTTCATTGTGGCGCTTAGCTTCACGCCGAGACTTACTTTCAGTTCCGAGCGCTTAATTATCTTGGAGAAATAAGTCGACAGAGAAGTAGAGTGAAGCTAAACATTTTGCCCGCAATCAACACCTTTTGTGACGGTACCACGGGGCTTGGGCACTGTTTGTTAAGTAGTGAATAATTTCGAGTGTTACGCCTAAATAAAGCTCGCACATGTTATTCAATGTGAATTGGGAAATGCGTAACTGGCATGTCTATTGGTCTAACGTTCAGTTCAGTTCAGTGTCGTCTGTGAAAACCAACAAGGAAACAGGGGACGAAAACGAAGTTATAAGAAACTACTGTTTCTCGTAATGGAGAGATCCATGCAATTCTCAGAATCTTTAGTGTCCTCGGGAATAAAAGGCTTTAAAATGGGTACAATTTGATAACTCAAGTAAGAAAAAGTAAGTTTTTCGACTTCTATTACGTAAGGATTTTACAAGCATTCACAAATTAAATAGATTTCAAGGAAGACTTCTTTCTTGGAAAAAGGATGAATGAACTATGTTTACAATTTATTTAGCTTTATTTTCGAAAAACCTTTAAAACAATTGATTGTTCTACAAGTGCACGTTCTACTACATTAAGTGTGCTATCTTGTACTACTTAACGGGACTGGGTGAATGAAACGACTTTTTATGGATACAATAACGGCCGCGGGCGTAACGCTGACCGGAGCATCGAGGTGAAGGAGATGACTGAGGTATTTGCGGCGGTGGCAGGTTAAGGAGGGGGAGCGTCATCCCTTGGCCAATAGGATTTATTCTACGATCACTTTTACCAACATATTACATACACCACAATAATATACCACAGATATCACATCCCTCCCTTCTTAGTTAGAAACACAATTTTGTTACATTAAAAAAACAATTACATAAATTCTTAAGCACTTAACCTATAATACCCTTTTTTAATACAAAATGAGAAGAATATTGTTATATCAACTATTGGAATAATTATAATAATAAAATATTGGAATAATTATAATAATAAAATATTGGAATAAAACACATTATAAATTCATTATCCGTAATACACTTCTAAACTACTATTACAAATCTAGCCTTGTAATTGGCTTTCGCTCTCGTTGAGGATACCTGCGAACAGGAGTGGAACGAGCAAGTGGTGAACGTTGAGTAATAGGACTGGAGTAGGTAGTGTGAGTATGAGAAGCGTTGGGTGACATAGCTGTACTGGGGCGGACAGAAATAGAATGCCGCGGCGCATCAGCTGTGCGGTTACTGCCTACTGGACTATCGTCTGCACAGTCAGAGCGCGCTGTCTGCTGGCTCTCAGCTGTTATTACCTCAGCTGTTTGATCTGTCACTGGAGCAGTGTCGACTGCTATCAGCTGGTCAACATGACGCTTGTAAACAATACCAGACGCTAACCTCACTAAATACATTGTTGCACCTAGTTGTTTTACTACACATCCTTCTACCCATCGCTCTTGAGATCTACTGTAATCTCTTACTAACACAGTTTGGTTAATTGGTAAAATACGTGTTTTACTACCTCTAGCATAGAACTTTTGTTTACCTTGTTTTTCTTCAACAACCCTAGATACATTAGGTCTTAAAATGTCTAATCGGGTTCTAAGTGGTCTACCAAACATTAACATTGCTGGTGATTCATTTGTAGTCATATGAATTGAATTTCTATAGTCAAATAATATCCTACTTAAAGCTACTTGAATATTTACATTTTCTCTGAAAGCACATTTCAGTTTAGACTTGGCATAAGCCACTGAGTTTTCTGCTTGGCCATTACTTCTAGGGTAAAACGGGGCACTAGTTGTATGTTTGATACCATTGTGTTTGAGGAAATTGTTAAACTCAATTGAACTGTACGGTGGACCGTTGTCACTATGCAAAGTGACTGGTATTCCGAACCTTGAAAACAACTCACGAAAATGACTAATAGTCTGACTAGCGGAAGTTGAACTTGTCTCAAAAACTTCCAACCATTTTGTGTACGCATCTATGACAATTAAATACAATTTATTCTTATAATAGAAATGATCTGCGTGTATTCTCTCGAATGGTTTACTAGGATAGTGCCAATGGTGTAACTCACTTTTACTTGGATTCGGTCTTTCAAGAAGACAGGATGAACAACTGTTAGCAAGATTTTCAATATCTTTATCCAGATTTGGATACCACAGATAAGCTCTAGCTACTGCTTTCATTTTTGTTATACCGAGATGAGAAGCATGGAGCTCGTTTAAAACATAATTACGTAAACTATTTGGAATTATTACTTTGTAACCCCACATCAAGATACTCTGCTCAACAGCTATTTCCTCTCTCCTTACAAAGAACGGGTACAATTCTATATTGTCTTTAGGAATATGGCTTGGCCATCCATACATAGCATAGCCTAACACTTTTCTTAGTATTGGGTCTTTCTGGGTTTCAACTTTTACTTGTTCACATGATACTGGCAAAGAACTCTCTTTTACAAAATGTAAATAGGTCCCTAACCCTAGCAATTCAGAACTGTCTTCTGATTTTGACACTTTCAACGGTAATCTACTCAGAGCATCTGCGCTGTTGTCATCTGATTTAACATATTTTATGTCAAAGTTATAACCACTGAGGTACAAAGAGTAACGTTGAAGTCTACTTGCTGCGAACACTGGCAAACCCTTTTTAGGTCCAAAAATACTGACTAATGGTTTATGATCACTTCTTAACGTAAAGTGTCGTCCATACAAATACTGGTGAAAACGTTTAACACCAAAGACGCATGACAATGCCTCTTTGTCAATTTGAGAGTAGTTACGTTCTGCTTGATTTAACGTACGTGAAGCATAGCTTACCGGTCTTTCCTGTCCATTGCTATCTACAATACTTAATACAGCACCTATACCGTATGCACTAGCATCGGTCGTTAGTATTACTGGAGCTTGCGGATCATAGTGTGCTAACACTGGAGCTGTACACAATAGCTCCTTGATTTGCTTAAAGGATTTTACACATTCTTTATCAAAGGAAAAATTCTACATCTTTTCTTAACAGATTGTACAATGGTCTTAGAACTGTTGATATATTTGGTACAAACTTGCCATTGTAGTTGACTAACCCTACAAAGGATTTTACTTCTGTTACATTCTTAGGTTTGGGAGCCTCTACAATAGCTTTTATTTTGGCTTCCGAGGTGGTGCAGTCCGGTTTTGTCAATTGTAAATCCCAGGAACTCTATTTCAGAAGCAAAGAATTTACACTTGTCTTGTTTTACTGTAAAACCGACCCTTCGAAGTCGTTCACAAACTTCTCTTAGTCTACTAAAATGAGTCTCATCATTTGGACCGGAAATGATGATATCGTCCAAAAAACACTTCACACCTTGTAAGCCTTGTAGAGTTTGCTCTATTACTTTTTCAAAAATTCCTACTGCACTAGCTATTCCATAAGGAAGTCTTTTATAGGCAAACAACCCCTTGTGAGTTGAAATTGTACATAATTTCTGTGAAAAACTCATCTAGTCTCAATTGCATATATGCTTGACTCAAATCAATTTTGCTGAACAATTCACCCTTTTGCATTTCTGCGAAAAGATCCTCTACTCTAGGTATTGGATAACGATCTATCTCTAGCTGAGAATTTAAATAACGAAAGTCGCCACAAATTCTAATGCTGCAATCTTTCTTTGGTACTGGAACTATAGGAGATCCATACTCTGAACTACTTACAGGCATCAAAACATTAGCGTTTACTAGACGCTCTAACTCTTGCTCTGCCTTAAGCTTTTAATGTGAAAGGCAATGGTCTAGGACTAGTATAGTTTACTATTTTCCTTCAGCACCAGTCTGATAGGATCCACGATTACACTGACCTAACTCTTTAGAGAACACTTCTGGATACTCTGAAACTAACTTCTTTACTAAGTTATTATATTTTACATCATTGTCATTTTTAGCTACAAATAACTCTTCTTTATTCTTGAAAGAAATTACAACCCCTAACTCCTTGATCCAATCTCTTCCCATGAGTGGATGTGCACCATTTTTAATTACAAATAAACTCAGGACTTTATTTTGACTTTCATACTTAACATTTACTTCTAATCTACCTATTGGAAGTATGGGTACATTAGTGTAAGAACTAAGCTTTATTTACATCAGTAGGTAACAAGTTAAGGAACTTTAGATTCTCGTGATAAAAAGGATTCACTGATTACGCTTACAGAAGCACCTGTGTCAATTTCAAAAGATACTACTTTATTTTCAACAGTTACTTTAGTTTTCAAGGGATCAACTCTACTAGAGACTGTGGCTAATTCAAACAAATTACCAATACACTCTACTACATCTGTTTCATCGTCATTATTGTCTAGTAAACTTTTGACAAAATGATTTTTACCCTTATTGAAATTACCCTTATTGCTGTAATGAGAATAATTGTTGCCGGACTTACCCTAGCCTGGGATCGGCATACCTTCTTTAAATGATTTGTTTTGCCGCATTTATGGCAAACACAACCGTAATATTTACACTTGCTTACTGAAGTGACCTACGGTGCCACAACAGTTACACTTCACTACACTAGTGCTGCTGGACCGATGTGCGTGTGTGGTACTCGGCGTGGCTTGGTGACGCGAAGCGTTGGTGTGGTGACGCGAAGCGTTGTCTCTCCCGCTCGGCGCTGACTCAGGTCTGTTGTAGTGACGCTTAGCCGATGACGTTGCTAGCCGATGAGACGCTGCGAACGGAGCTGGTGTCATGGCCGCCTGACGCCAACGATGCCGCGCTTTTCTCTGCCATCTCGATCTGCGATGTCAGTTGAACCGCCTTGTCGAAGGTCAAATTAGCTTCTGACAAAAGTCTTTGTTTAGTAGATTCTGAACGGATTCCACAAATAAGACGAATCTCTCAAATAGTCATTTAGACTAGCACCGAAACTCACAGTATTTAGATAAGTTTTTTTAATTGAGCAATGTACTGAGCTACAACTTTCACCGTCATGTTGGTTACGTAAACTGAACTTATATCTTTCACTTATAAAAGATGGAGTCGGATATAAATGGTCCTTAATTAGCTTCACTAAATCATCGTACGAATTTTTGTAGAAGGCTTATCGGGTGTACACAAATCCCTTAATAGCTTGAACGTTTTTACTCCTACCACTGTCAGCAAGGTACTCACTTTCTTAGATAACGATCGATATCATTTACAACTTAAAAATAGTTTCAAACCTCTCTATGTACGAGTCCCACGTTTCTTCATTGGAGTCGAACTCACCCACGCTACCAATAATTCCCGTCATTTTTCCTTGGTGCAATGTCACTGAATAACGAACTAATATCGAATTAGTACATTCACTTCCCTTCCTCCTAGGCTGAAACACTCACTTTGTTTACTGACGCCATTGAGATGCATGCGGTCGCTAAACCCAATCGACGCTTACACGGTTTGCAGATCGCAATTGTAACAATAAACTGCCGAACTGACCACTAAAACACTCCGATTTTCTCGTCGCCACTTTGTGCTATCTTGTACTACTTAACGGGAGACTGGGGTGAATGAAACGACTTTTTATGGATACAATAACGGCCGCGGGCGTAACGCTGACCGGAGCATCGAGGTGAAGGAGATGACTGAGGTATTTGCGGCGGTGGCAGGTTAAGGAGGGGGAGAAGCGTCATCCCTTGGCCAATAGGATTTATTCTACGATCACTTTTACCAACATATTACATACACCACAATAATATACCACAGATATCACATTAAAGGATACGTCATTATTTGGTAAAGGATAAGCATCTAGTTTGGTTCTTTGGTCTTTGGTGGAGTTTTTATTAAGGAGAAGCCCCTTTTAAGCCTTACTCTGTCCGTCCTCATGGGCCACTGGCCAGTGCGAGGATCTCATCAAACAGAATAAGGGGAGAGTCGATACAGTGCAAGTACGATAGTACTGATAAAAACTTCGGTCACAGACAGGATTCAAACCTATGCTATCTATAACTCAAACTCAAAATCCAACGTCTTAGACCGCTCGGCCATCGGCACTCCCAAGTGGTCGATCATGTTGACATAGCATTTAGAATATGGATTTGCTCTAAATTGCACAAGGTTTGATGATAGACTTCATATTGTTAACTTCAGCTAACTTGCTAAAACCTCATAGAGAAAGAAGGCAGTATGATAAAAGCGTTCAATATTAAGATACTTGGTACATTACGTTGAGGAAGCGCAATACCAAAATGTTATTCATACGCAAATATTATGTTATTAATGGGAAAAGTTGAGAAAATGTATTATATTATATAAATATTACAGTAATGTATTGAAATTTTTTGAACCTGACAAAAAAGAAAGTAAAAATTGATTGGCGTAGACAGAAATCATTAAATGAGTACTAGTGCCTTCACGCTGTATGGGTCAAACCAGGAGATCCCACACAAAACCTACAGTACTGGTGGTAGTATAAATTTATATATAAATTCCTATTTGGAATACAGCTAGTCGTAAGAACGAACTATGGGCTCTGAAACGATCAAATTCAAAGTCAAATATTCTGGAATGCTGAAAAATAATTTTAGACGTTCACTAATCGGAGAGTGGCAAGGAGGTAAAATCAACATTCACAATGAATCTACAATTTTTACCATAGTTTCGTTATGTGTAGAAAACTCGGTTTTCCCTTGCTTTGAGATCGTGTCTAAAACATCGCAGTGCACTCAATTGTGCACCTGATGAGACAATGAGTACACGTCTTTATCCGGATTCCACCGATTAGCTGTTGAGTAAACCAGGATTTTTTTGGTCTGGATGTTTCTGATGTCGAAACGATGCAAACGATGCTTTTCATCCCTTCAGACGGACGTGACGTCCATATTTCAGACGATTCACTAAGTGGAAGGTGAAATTAAGCTAACATCAACATTCGCATGAAAATACATCTTTTCGGTAACAGTGTTTTGAAAAAAATAACAGCCCGACAATAATGGTTGAGTGCAATCCACTCAAGAGAGTATAATACTTCCCACCCGAAATTTTGCAAGATGATGTAAATCTTTACAACTAGCGAACAATGAATAGAGCGATGTCTGTCACACATGATGGGCAATAGAAATTAAAGATAATTTAAGTCAATAATATGTTATCACTGTTCTAAGCAAGGTGAAACAAATGGTAATAGTTGTGTTTCCTAAAATAAAAGTTTATACATTTTGATAAATATGATATAAAAAAAGGGTTGTAATACATTTTAAAATTGTAATTAGGAAATGTTATCTCAACAATAATTCTTTTATTGGATTTAGTTTTGTATAAATACTAAGTTATAATGAAATAGAATGTTTGAAAAAGGGTGACGTAGGTGTTGGAATAGAACTTGTAAAATAAGTACGGTGGTTGGATTATAGTCTATATAATATCTTATAAATAAATTGTATAATAATATACACTGCGGAATATAATAGTTCAATATTTTGCAACCACCACAAAGTTTCTATATAGAAACTTTCCTTTTAAGAGAATTAGTTAAATTACATCTAATTTTGAGGTTTGAGGTTAAACTCAGCGGCCGAACCGAGCGCCGTGGCTGGGAGTTGCAGAGTAATGTATCGACGACCAACTGGTTGCCATGGCAACGGCTTCGTCTGCCAGCAATATTATTTAATTGTGTGTATTTAACTCACGTTAAGTTAGTAGAAAAAATAGAGTGTGTAAAATATGTTTAAAACATAATAATAATTCTTTATTTTGTCAAAAACACAGAATATACATTTTGCATATACATCTTCATGCATAATAAAATACATACATAGTATAAATAAAAATAAATGTTCTTACATTAAGTAACTACAATGATTATGTTCATTTTAAGATGCAAAAACAGTCTCAATAAAAGATAATATAACTTTAAAAAAAACTGTATTTAAGACAAGACAAATAGGAACCCCATAGGTAAAACCAGTATTGGGATCTCCATCACTTAACTAAAACAAAAAAAATCGGCTAGCAGCGACACGCAACTCGTATTAGGAAAAAAATTAATTTTACTCAAAAAATAATCTCTGTTTAATAACTCTGTGCTTTAAATTACACAACGAAATTTATTCCTTCAAAAAAGTAAACTGTACAACAATAACAAAATAAACTATTATTACAGAGGGAATAAAAAACAACAAAAAAAGATAATAATAATAAAATCTACACAAAAAATCTACACTAGAATTCTACACAAATTCTACACCCATTTAAATTGTGACATTTAACCAGTTGTCTATATTTTGTTAGACCAAACAACCAAATTTTTAGATTTTTCAAAAACTCATTTAGTTTTGTAAATTGGTTTATTTTCGGAGTTATTAAATTAAACAAACGCGGTAGTTTGTTAAAATTTGTAGTTAGTTAAGTTATTACAAGTCAACTATAACTGTACTGGATTAACTGTTGACTAAAGAAATAAGGGACTAGTAGGAAGGCTATCATCAATGCTATACTGAATCCTCAGCATAGTTATTACAAGTCAACGATAACTGTACTGGATTAACTGTTGACTAAAGAAATAAGGGACTAGTAGGAAGGCTATCATCAATGCTATACTGAATCCTCAGCATAGTTATTACAAGTCAACGATAACTGTACTGAATTAACTGTTGACTAAAGAAATAAGGGACTAGTAGGAAGGCTATCATCAATGCTATACTGAATCCTCAGCATAGTTATTACAAGTCAACGATAACTGTACTGGATTAACTGTTGACTAAAGAAATAAGGGACTAGTAGGAAGGCTATCATAAATGCTATACTGAATCCTCAGCATAGTTATTACAAGTCAACGATAACTGTACTGGATTAACTGTTGACTAAAGAAATAAGGGACTAGTAGGAAGGCTATCATCAATGCTATACTGAATCCTCAGCATAGTTATTACAAGTCAACGATAACTGTACTGAATTAACTGTTGACTAAAGAAATAAGGGACTAGTAGGAAGGCTATCATCAATGCTATACTGAATCCTCAGCATAGTTATTACAAGTCAACGATAACTGTACTGGATTAACTGTTGACTAAAGAAATAAGGGACTAGTAGGAAGGCTATCATAAATGCTATACTTAATCCTCAGCATAGTTATTACAAGTCAACGATAACTGTACTGGATTAACTGTTGACTAAAGAAATAAGGGACTAGTAGGAAGGCTATCATCAATGCTATACTGAATCTTAAGCATAGTTATTATAAGTCAACAATGACCGCTCTGAGTTGACTGTTATCGAAAAAAATCAGTGACGAGTAGGATGGCTATCTTCAATTTTTTACAGAATCAACAGCATAGGTTCTTATGAGTAAGGTACATTTTCCTGCTCTTTATGTTATTATCTTGACTTTGATGTCTTTATAAAGTTGCATATATATTGATGAAGTATCTCTTAACATTTTTTATGGATTTGATATACTAGCTTGAACTTAGGTTTGAAACCGAAGATCTATTTTCAGAGACTAATCGAAAAATAAGAGATTTAGCTCAGGCTTTCCAAGTGTTTTTCAATCAAATTTGCAGTACATTAGATCACACTTTCTACCCTTCTGTGCCATTTTGTAAACGTTTTCATTTTCTCTCGGCCCTCATATTTGTGATTTGTTACTTAGGTTTCATTTTTCTTATTGTGAGCGCAGTTCTTATTATACTGAATTCAATACATGCAATTTGGAATGTCTTTGTGGAGAGTGTACACATATTTAAGCCTTAATAGACGTATAAGTGGTACCGTACGATCTTCAGTTAGATTGGTGCAGAAGTTTTCAAGGAAGGGACGCACTTAAGGGAACTTTTGGAGTGGAGCTGGGTAACGTACCGAAATGAAGGATCGCCAAATATTCTCCTTTATGGCTCTTTTATAACTTAAGGAAAATATTTGCCTCGCGTATCCTTTCAATGTGTCGTACACTTACTGAAATCCGCCTTGTATCAGAACACTAAAACACATACATCCGTTTTAACTTAACTTACACAACTTATATTTTACATAAATCTTTATTTTTGGGCTTTACACACTCAAACATAAACCCATTATTGGTTATAGCTACAACTAAGCATTGTAATGCATTTTTTAAGAAAACTGGTTCACGTTAGATTATGAATTTAATTTTGTATCGTTTTACTGGCACATGAGGAGTTAGCTTTGAAATTTAAACTTTTTTTAAGGTTCATAAAAATAAAAGAATATCTTCTGAAATAAATAAAGTTCAAACTAAAATCAAACTTCTTCTTAAAAATGATTACTGGATTAAAAATTAAAATAAAAACCTCTTGATGACTCTTAAATTGAAACTTGTAATATATTCTTCACTCCAAAAATGTACAAAGTTCTTACAGCTTGTCTTTTATTCAATTTTCAAAATTCAAAACTTTCACACTCTAATCTGATCTGGCAATTCATCACTTTAATTTATCTTCAAAATTCAGTTATGTTTGTTACTAATTTTCTTTACTTAACTTTAACTATCACTTCATTTCAGTGTTAGAAATTTTTATTATAAAAGTTCTTCAGTGCTAGAGAATTAAAAATTATTGCTGAAAGCATCTGTAACAACCACAAAACTCTTTTAGTATTTTTTACATAACATTTTATATACATGTGCTCACTGCACCAACAAGTTTTATATTGCACAGATAAAAAGGACAAGTTCCTAAATTCCCATTAAATTTAATTTTTACAACATTTCTTTCCCCAAAATTATTCAAAATAACTAAGAATGAATATTGACTGGACTCCAGTTAAAAGGTTCACTTACCCGCAGGTTCGATGACGATTAGCAAAAAGACTAACTCTAAGCACTTTCAAAATCTACTCGTTACAATAACTTCCGATCAACTGAGACGGGAGGTACGGCACGTCTACTTCACCCCACCTCTCAATTTCGTTATCAAACAGTGCCATCTGCGATGCGCGCCTCGCTGATAGCAGCCTCTTTTGTACAGTCCAGTCCTTATCATTCTTCTGGGCATACTCCTTCCATCGGTAATCCAGTTACCCCAGAATTACAATTTAATACAATCGGTACAATTGTAAGTATGTAGAACATGATAACAGAAACAGTTCAAGTAATTTTGATCGATTTTCAACCATGGTACAATATATCATTCCGTATATTTACAAAGATATCAAGTATGGACGTCACAGATGACAACACAACGTTATTACCTTAACATTAAGGACGGTTTGATAAAATTTAAAAATAAAGCTTTAATAAACGTAAGCAACATACAGTTATCGTCGCTGCATGTCAGTGAAGAAAACAACTCAATGTGATCACAAAAGTATAGCTGAATTGATTTATTTTACATAAACGGATTCATGTTCGGCTGTTTGCCTAAAATTAATTCCAGCGACTCTCTGAAATATGATTAAAACTGCTCAATTGATTATTTATTTCGGTTAATTTCTCTACTAAACAGATAGACATCAGATGTTTTATCAGACGCCATTCTATATTTTATCAACCAAATTAACGAAGTTATTAACAGTTTAGTTAATTGTTATACAAGTGGCATAAAAGGGAGATCAGAATTATTGATGTCTTTAATTCGGCTAAAACAATAAAACAATTGCTCCATTTCCATAACTAATTACAACACTGTAGACTTGAAGTGTCAATGAACTTGTCAGATCTTGTTTGCAAGATATTACAACTACAATAGCCCAGAGTATAGCGCAATAGAACTTCGGATCTTCAGACTAGATATTCTCCAAAGTTTGCCTCTGTGTAAATAAGTATTGTAGTAATCTCTTTGGAGCTCTGTTTGTGTAAAGACAGACCCTTGTAATTATTTCCCTAACCCCCGCTTGCCCCACCTCCTCCTAAAACTGCCTTACCACTTACTCCACCTCCTCCTAAAACTGCCTTATCTAATTTTAGACAACATAAATATTGAAGTGAGATAGATTATAATTACTTTGAGTACCCATGTTCAAATCCTTCTAGCCCTAATTATGCATCTGAAGTAACATAGATTATTAAAGAGAGTTTATCTCCGCTATTGCAGCTTAGTTAAGTAATGACAACCATCTCCCTCGGGCTCATGGGTTGCATCACAATCCTTTTTAATTACCTCCTCTACTCAAGGCACATATTTCTCCTATCATATTCTCCTAATCTGTCTGACATCAATAACATTGTCTTGTGGAGAATTTATCATGAACAACTACTGCTCATCTGTAATCAGAGTAATAATTCCGAGGCTACAGAATCTAATAACTCTAGTAATTACTATTTCTTATACATATCTGGATTCCGTAATTGAAAATCTACAGTGACCAATCTACTTCGGCTTTCAGTATGATTATGCAAGTTGACTGCATATACCTTGCTTACACTAAGGCGTTCGACGCGGTATGGCGTCACTTGTTGCTTGCTAAACTGCGGGGGTACGGAGTGCATGGATCTCTCTTGTCCTGGACTGAGAGTTTGGATCGCACCTGAACAGTTCGATTTAAATTGTGTCCTATCACAACCCATTCCTGGTCAATCGGGTGTTCCGCAGGGCTTGCATCTAGCACCGTTAATGTTCTTTATTAACGAGTTGGCACACAAATACCCTCTCAATACCTCCTTTTAGATGACACTCTCGATATATTAAGTAAGATAACCACTGCAGATAATTGTACTCAGTTACAAAATTCCCTTACTGCCTTGTTTAGATTTGAGACTCTTGATCTAGGATTAAATCTCAACCAGTTGTTACTTACCAGTACTTACTAAACAGACTTGTCGATTGCCCAGAGATTCGGGACTCCATTGATTTTAAAGTGCCTAGAAGAGTACGATCCAAGAGAAGAGCACGATACAGGAGTCTTTTCGGTAAACAATTCCACCCTTATGGAGCACACGGATTTTAAGGTTAACACGGATTTATTCTTCATGTTTTCAATAACGCCAACAAGTTAAGGAGTAATACTGACTTTTCGGCCACTCGATGGGAACCTACAATGGGTGTCTCAGACGGCAACTGCAGCCTTAACTTTGTTTTTTTATCTTTGCCTCATTGCTTTGTTGCAAAATGTTTCTCTCTTTTGTTAAGTGAGATGTCTCACATACATTTGGTATTCAACTGTTTTTTTGCCTGCTGTTTTTGTTAGTTTGTTGCTGTCGTTAGCCGATTTATATTTAATATTTCCCGTGTTTGATCTTAGTAGGCCTATACGTTTACTATTCATTAATTAATTTCACTAATTTTAACCAGATTTTTTTGCATAAAGTATTTCTGACTAAATTATAGCGGTACCACACCTACATATTTGTTATTTAAAATGTTAGTGTTGTAAATTACCATATGCACTTTAGCTCCTCTCGTGGTTGTTATGCGTTACTTTGATGCACATGAATTTAATTTATTGTTGTTTAATTTTGAAACGGCTTTGTTTGTTAAGTTTATATACTGCATTTTATCGCAACTGTAACACATGCTTTCTTCGGCTAGATTCATGTAAAATGCACAATATTTTATGAAGTCTATGGAATGGGAAACCGTTGGAAGTAATAAATGTCTAAACTGCTCCTGCATCTTCTCAATGCCATCAACATTAACAAATCTTGTGGAGACGTTATCCCCAATGATTGAAGCTCAGTTAAGTAATCAATGTCTTCTATCCAAGGCTATAGTCCTTGTAATTGCCTCTTGGATTATGGGAGCTTCTGGACTCTGAGACATCATATCTCCTGAGAGATCCAAGACTCTAGGGCATATAGTTTCTGGTAGATCTTGGCCTATGTTAGCTCCCGTCAAAGCGTGCTTCTCATCTGGCTGGTCCTGGCCTCTGCCGATGGTCAAAATCGGTCTCTAATTCTTCCTGGCCTTAGGAAGCTCTCAAGTTCAAGAAAATCCCAGCATATAGGAGATCGTGGCCTCTGGCACGTTCTGGTCTTTAGCATTACCCCGTTTCTTGAATCGTAAGGTCTGCAAAAGCGGCGAGTCTGTGGTTGCTCCAGGCATCTTGACTCCCTCTGAAGAAGCTCACGGCCTCTGACACGTTCTGGTCTCTCTGGTCTCAGGCATTACTCGGATTTTTGCAACATAAGGTCTGCGAGAGCGTCCAGTATGTGTTTTTTTTTTGTTCTCTTAGGACAAGAAGCTTATAAATTGCACTTAGTCCTGTAAGAAACTTTGCGCTGCTTCCGGAGTGACAGGATATTCAGGATAGGTAAGGTTAGGCAGAAGGGGCCGCCTGCTATCGAGATCCACGAGGAAGAATTAGGGCACTACATCTCAAAGTCATGTCTCCCCGGAAGAAGGGGAGGCCAGCTCTGAACCAGCCTCTCCAGTCAAAGTAGGCAGGGGGTGGCACACCCTGGTTGAGGTTAACAAGAACCTCTTGAGGTTAGGGAACGAACCCCACCAACTCCAACAGTCATCTCCCACAGTAGACTAGACCTATCGAATTGCAAATGAACCCCAGAATTTCAACAATTGCGGTTAGTGATGTGCCGCTGCTGGACATCCATAAGGTTGCCCAGATTGAAGTGGCACATCGGTTTTTGCTGTGTCCAGTAGTGGGTTCAACTGGTAGGTATAAACCAGCCAGAAGTAATCCCTGGTGGAGTCCAGTATGTGTCATCTTAACTCCCTCTGAAGAAGCTCTCGGCCTCTGGCACGTTCTGGTGTCTGAAATTGCCCAGCTTCTTGCAACATAAGGTATGCGAGAGCGTCCAGTATGTAGTTGCGCACGGTATCAACTCCCTCTGAAGACATCCCCGGCCTCTGGCACGTTCTGGACTCTGGCATTGTCCAGCTTCTTGCAACATAAGGTCTGCGAGAACGTCCAGTCTGTAGTTGCGCACGGTATCAACTCCCTCGGAAGAAGCTCTCGGCCTTTGGCACGTTCTGGACTCTGGCATTGCCCAGCTTCTTGCAACATAAGGTCTGCGAGAACGTCCAGTCTGTAGTTGCGCACGGTATCAACTCCCTCTGAAGAAGCTCTCGGCCTTTGGCACGTTCTGGACTCTGGCATTGCCCAGCTTCTTGCAACATAAGGTCCGTGAGAGCGCCGTGTTTCTAGTTGCTCCATGCTCATTAAAACATGAGGGCAATTCTTTTCGTGTATTGAAATATATAATTTTCTTCTTGTCTTAAAACCTTAATACATGTAAATATGCACTTTTTAGGTTTTTAGTGCATGTTTTTCTATTAAGCTTTTGCACCTGAGGTAGAGGATAGATTTAAATAATCGAAATGTAGTGTTAAACATTTTGTAAAATATAACGACGGCAAACGGCAGAAACCCTATTTTCCTTTCCAAACAGCATTAATTGATATGATCGATCCGTGGTGTTAATGCATACCAACAAAATTAATCAGAGTTTTTTTAAATATTTTCAATTTTTCCAAAATAATCAACTGTGAATTCTATGCGGATTTTGGAATTATACGAGGGTCGTCCATAAAGTAACCGCCGCTTGGGCGTAGCGCGATAAGTAGTGGGGGTGGCGCCGCCATTTTTACATCGGCGTGCGCAGCCGTTCAGTACGCTTCTAGCTGTGCAAGGGAGAGCATCGTGCGATCGCGCGTTCTTTTGTTACAACGTAAAAACTAAAAACATGAGCGCCGTGATAGAAAATCCCGCCAAGTGTGAAGTGCGTGGTGTAATAAGATTTCTGTGGTCGAAAAGTTACACAGCAGCTGAAATTCATCGTGAATTGAGTGCGGTGTATGGCCCAAACATTATGGGCAAAGGTGTAGTCCGTCAATGGGTTCGTTTTTTAGAAATGGAAGAACGAACGTTCACGATGAAGACCGGAGTGGTAGGCCATCTCTCGTCAGTGATGACTTGGTGAACAAATTGGATGAGAAAATTCGCGAGAACCGTCGCTTCACAATCTCGGAACTTTCAGATCATTTTCCGGCTACGACGAGCGATTCAAAAACAAGCACTGTGGTCTTCTGACAACTGGTGTTGTGTTTGTCCATGACAACGCCCGCCCTCATACAGCTCAAAGAACAACAGAACTTTTAGAAAAGTTCAAATGGGACGTTTTTGACCACCCCTCCTACAGCCCGGACTTGGCTCCCAGTGATTTCCATCTTTTCCCGTACATGAAGCGGTGGCTTGCATCTCGGAGGTTTGCGAGTGATGAAGAGCTTCAAAACGCTGTGATAGGTTGGCTACGTTCTCAGGCGGCAGATTTTTTTAAAGACGGAATTTCAAAAACTGTTAAAAGATATGATAAGTGCTTGAATTTGTATGGTGAATATGTAGAAAAGTAGAGAAAAGCTGTAGTTGTAACACTTATATAATAAACTTTTTGTATCTCAACTGGTTTATTTTTTATTCCAAAACGGAGGTTACTTTGTGGACGACCCTCGTAGTAAGATGTAAATACCCTATTGTGGCAGTAAATAATATATTTTACTTACATTTACCAATAACGACAAAGTTTTGTACAATATAGTAAACTGCATTTCATAAAGATAGTTACTATTTGAGAATTTGCTTAAAATTGAAAACGTCGAGAAAACCCACGCCTATCGAAACTGGTATTTAAAACGAGAAGGCAATGATCGTGCTTTGGCGCATTTAATTGATCAACATCCTCCTGTGTCCAATAGTTTACATCGACTGTCTTCGACTAAACAGTTTTTATTGTTTTAAACATTACCAGCACGTATAAACAAAGCTGCACAGCATTTGGATTAATAGTTTTTGTATATACTTTTGATCGAATTCGTTTTTTTTTACTACACATTCTAGAGAGTGGAAATAAGTTTCAAAGGGGTTAGTTTCAAAGAGACAGCACGAATTTGGATGGGATTTACAATAATAACTACATGGAAGGATTGAATCTAATTTATTTCTTATATATTTAACAAACAGTCAAATATAAAGTGCAAAACAATTGAAGTAGGAACATATGTAGATAAAAGCACAAATTGACCATGCATAACGGTTAACTTTATATAAGTTTTATACAAAAATGGGATACCTATATATGTGTATTGGCTGGCACACAGTTTTAAACTTAAATTAGTGTTACTGACAGTTATTTTGTACCGTAATGACGTCTAGTTTTCCCCACGGAATCATTTGTGCAATAGAAAATACAAACAGACGGCCTTGATAACCTCAAGCTAATCAATCAAGGGTCATAGCTTAAAATAATTACATTTTGATTGGTTGACTTGTTGTGTGATTAATCACGATATACACCAAATAAAAAATACTCATAAATCATGGTGATCAAGTTTTCTTTCTTTTTCCAGTATTGAAAAAGATATCTTAAAGGACGTGACCGGAAATATTGCATTGAAAACTGTTTACACGACCGCTTAAAAGATGAGGTTAATGTGATGTGTGGTAGGGATTTTCCAAGAATGAAAATCCCTATCTCGAATGTGAACCAATCGTAACAAGCCAACTGATTACACAAGAATTCAATAGACGGACTAATAAATGTTGGGAGTAGGGAGGAGAGTGCGATAGTTGAGTTACAGAATTCTACATTGTTCCATCCCAAGTGTCCACACAACGTCTGCAGATACGATGATGTAAGTATACCTCTGCCAGATGTTAAGCTTAAGCAGTTTTGCCAATTTAAACATTTCCTAAATTGAAATGATTAAGTCGATTAAAATAACTTAAATATTGTACAATTTTGTATTGAAGAGTGTGTTTTAATAAGTGAGGGCTATGGAGTTTGAATCTCATACCACAAAATGTGTAAACACTGTAGTGATGTTATTTATTGTCATTAAATAACACCCACTATGAACTTAAAAAGGTTTTGAGTATTAGACATAGTAGTTTTGTGAAGAAAACATGATATTTTAAAAAACATTTGCTATCGTTTAGTGATAAAAAAAATCAGTAACAGTGCGTTTCGAGATTTGCAATCTGATCTCTTCTTCAGGTAAAAAAACTAACCTAACACATCATTTTAGGAATTATTCTAACTTACGTGTGCCACAACGCTCTGGTATGATTTGTTTATTTTAACCTAGTTTGTAATGTGTTAGGTTAGTTTTTTCCCTGAAAAAGAGATCAGATTGCAGATCTCGAATCGTAGTGTTGATTTTTTTGTGTCACTGAACGATGGCAAATGTCCAAAATAATCCTGTTTCCTTCTCAATCCTTCCATTGTGAAAAACAAACTTATAGTAGCTTTATTGGTTAATTTTAAAGTACCATTGAACTTTGTTCTACATTCATCGTTTTCATGCCATCTATGATATAATGAAAGTTATCGTGATGATTTGGCTATTTTAATACATTTTACATTACAAGGGCATCGTGTTACACGGCACGTCAGTAATTAATAAACTCGTTATTACTATTATTTACAGTTACATTGCAAAGTTATAAATACAGTACATATAAAAAAAGTTACTGTTCATTACAAAACTTCCAATTAATTCAATTGTTTCGTAGGGTTTTTATACCTGTAAGAAAGTACTTGAGAGATTGGAACGTCTTTGGAAGATGATGTAAATTATTAATTAATTCAATTGCACTTTTATATACAATATACGTCATTTGTTATAAAAATCTTGTACACAAATAAAATATGTTGTGTTGATACTTTTGTAGAGTAAGCATATAAATATTCTTTTATACATCTCTTGTGAGTCTTGTGAAGTTTAACTCTTAATGCCTAAATAACTACTGCAAAGTGCCGAGGAAGGTTTAAAGTAAGTTCTTGATCAGACATTTAAAATTGTTGTAACCATTATTATTTAAATCAGAGTAATCAATATATTTTGCAAACAAAACACAAGTAAGCTTAACATTTGGTACAAATGTAGTAACAATGTAACTGTTATATGTCAGTGTTCCAGGTATATTCAGGCATCTACCATGAAGTGTACACAACTTGTGTTCTTGGTGCTGTGTTGCATCTCTTGTACAAATGTAGTAACAATTTAACTGTTATATGTGAATGTTCCAGGTATATTCAGGCATCTACCATGAAGTGTACACAACTTGTGTTCTTGGTGCTGTGTTGCATCTCTTGTACAAATGTAGTAACAATGTAACTGTTATATGTGAATGTTCCAGGTATATTCAGGCATCTACCATGAAGTGTACACAACTTGTGTTCTTGGTGCTGTGTTGCATCTCTTGTACAAATGTAGTAACAATGTAACTGTTATATGTGAATGTTCCAGGTATATTCAGGCATCTACCATGAAGTGTACGCAACTTGTGTTCTTGGTTCTGTGTTGCATCTCTTGTACAAATGCAGTAACAATGTAACTGTTATATGTGAATGTTCCAGGTATATTCAGGCATCTACCATGAAGTGTACGCAACTTGTGTTCTTGGTTCTGTGTTGCATCTCTTGTACAAATGCAGTAACAATGTAACTGTTATATGTGAATGTTCCAGTTATATTCAGGCATCTGCCATGAAGTGTACGCAACTTGTGTTCTTGGTTCTGTGTTGCATCTCTTGTACAAATGTAGTAACAATGTAACTGTTATATGTGAATGTTCCAGGTATATTCAGGCATCTACCATGAAGTGTACGCAACTTGTGTTCCTGGTTCTGTGTTGCATCTCTTGTACAAATGTAGTAACAATGTAACTGTTATATGTGAATGTTCCAGGTATATTCAGGCATCTACCATGAAGTGTACACAACTTGTGTTCCTGGTTCTGTGTTGCATCTCTTGTACAAATGTAGTAACAATGTAACTGTTATATGTGAATGTTCCAGGTGTATTCAGGCATCTACCATGAAGTGTACACAACTTGTGTTCCTGGTTCTGTGTTGCATCTCTTGTACAAATGTAGTAACAATGTAACTGTTATATGTGAATGTTCCAGGTGTATTCAGGCATCTACCATGAAGTGTACACAACTTGTGTTCCTGGTTCTGTGTTGCATCTCTTGTACAAATGTAGTAACAATGTAACTGTTATATGTGAATGTTCCAGGTGTATTCAGGCATCTACCATGAAGTGTACGCAACTTGTGTTCCTGGTTTTTGTGTTGCATCTCTTCTATCCAGACACATTTCCATTCACATTACCATCAACATTCAACAGCGTAAGAAAATATTACAACTACTTAAGAATTAGCATAGCTGGACAAAATACTGGTTCATACTTATTATCGATCATATAACAGTGTTGCTGAATTTCATTTTTATCGACTCTGTATAATAAATAAATAGATACAGTAAATATATACTTTTTAGGTAGATTTTTGAGGTGGACTAAGAGAAGACTATTTCATTTTTTTCAGTCTATGCTGGCTCTATAATGGGTCTATATGGCTTTTCACAAGGTTTTCGCTGAGATCCTATTCAAAATTTCAATGCCATATTATTCTAAATTTCAACTCATTTCATTCTTGACACACACTGTAGACAGGCAGAGATCATAGAGGAAATAAAATTTTACAGAACCAGACAAAAAAGAAATTGCACCATTATACCCTGGCTTCAATGACGCTCAGCCAAATCCCATGGGTGAATATGCACGTCATAGAAGTTATTCTAGTCTGTGTAGAAACGAAATTTCCTGCAAAGTTTAAAGTTCACTGATTTTGATCACAAATTTACTTATTCTGCGATATTCCCGTTGCCTTCTTGGTTATTTATAGGAGCAATGCAAAACATGTTCTCTAACGCTATAAGTCTAGTGCCGTGAGGTGAAATCCACTATAGTTGAAAACGGTATTGCTTATTTAAAAATGAAAATTGACCAGTTAATTATATAAATATCGTGTTGACATAGGCGGATAAAAAGACAGACAGACAGATACACATTTTCCTATCCCTAGAGCTAACGTTCAGCCAGTTAGGAAATAAACTATAGACCTACGATATTGAATGAGTGGATTCATCTAAATGTGCTGGTAGGTAGAACAGAACAGATGCACTTAATTGGCTGAGCGTTAGCGAAGCCTTCACTCGAATAGCTTGAAAAGGTTCTATCTGTCTGCAAGATAACTCGTGAACTAAGTGCCCTATAGACTTGAAATTGTACTTGAACCTTTAATTCTATATGAGGAAAATTAAATTAATATCTATCTGTGCATGTAACCCTTTGAGGGTTGTCTTAGCGTTGGCTTGCTTGATTTGCTTGATCTAACGTACTCCTACTTTGTTCATAACATTCATACAACCGAGTGAATGACACGATCGTTGAGATTGACAGTGAGACCCCTCTCCCCAGTGGAAGCCCCAGATAACATGTCCCCAAAGTACCGACCCCAATAAGTAGCGACACAGAGAAGGACAATTCGAGTTAAACCCACGTTCAAAGTAAAACAAAGATTTTCAAGAGATTAATGATTTTAATTTAAGTAGAAAGAATCTTCACAAACTTTGCATGAAAAGTCCCAAAATTTCATTATAATAAACACCTAAAAAAATTAAAAATATATTCTTTAATTTAATATGAAAATATGAAATAATTGCTATTAAAAAATATCAAAACAAGTAGTAGGTTTGAACTTTTGAACTTATGTCTCGTTAAAATTAATTGAAATAAAACAATCCTTTAGTAACGTATGTAATAGAAAAAGTTAAACACATTTCTTTTAAAACAAAATTAAACAGTTTTCTATTTTTACCTTTTTAAATAGCGTTTGTACTTTGGTACTATCCGGAGGTCAGTTTTTCTTACCAGGCATCTAAAAAACCACATTATTAGAACAACAAACTTTATTTGACTTACTGTGAAAATTTTATGTCATTATATGATGATCGGATCTTATTTTCTACCTCTCAAAAGGAAGCGATGTCGGCGAGAAAGAGGTTACTTTATCCCTAACTTTATTGATGTAAAAAAGGATTTAAATGAAAAAATGACGTTTGGAAGGTGAAGGAAAATTATCGAAAGAAATAAAGATCCGAAGAAATTTTGGTATGCCTTATTTGAACAAAAGTTATGGGTTGTGTCTGGAAAACTACCTCCAAGTGAGACATCCTGTAAATTTAAGACCCTTCCTCATACTAAAAAAACACTTCTATTTAATGAATTCTACGAAGAAGATCATAGAAAACAACAAAACTAATTTTTAGGTCAAATAAATGCTAAACCTTTGGCGACACGTGGGCATGGTGGTTATGACAATCTATCTCAAAGTAGACATCAGGCTACTGTAATCTACACTGTACCTAATTGTGAAGGGGAATTAGTACAACTACGTTGATTCCTGACAAATATGTCAACTACATTCATACTATCTCTCAATCTCCCACCTAATCCAAGTGAAATAGACAAGCATGGCGTATGTGATCAAGTAGACTTTATTCCCTAAGAAGTAAGTCAATATGGTCGACCTGTAATAACCTGTTAAACACCCACTTAATCCAAGTGAAATAGACAAGCATGGCGTATGTGATCACGTAGACTCTATTCCTTAAGAAGTAAGTCAATATGGTCGACCTGTAATAACCTGTTAAACACCCACCTAATCCAAGTGAAATAGACAAGCATGGCGTATGTGATCACGTAGACTCTATTCCTTAAGAAGTAAGTCAATATGGTCGACCTGTAATAACCTGTTAAACACCCACTTAATCCAAGTGAAATAGACAAGCATGGCGTATGTGATCACGTAGACTCTATTCCTTAAGAAGTAAGTCAATATGGTCGACCTGTAATAACCTGTTAAACACCCACCTAATCCAAGTGAAATAGACAAGCATGGCGTATGTGATAACGTAGACTCTATTCCTTAAGAAGTAAGTCAATATGGTCGACCTGTAATAACCTGTTAAACACCCACTTAATCCAAGTGAAATAGACAAGCATGGCGTATGTGATCACGTAGACTCTATTCCTTAAGAAGTAAGTCAATATGGTCGACCTGTAATAACCTGTTAAACACCCACTTAATCCAAGTGAAATAGACAAGCATGGCGTATGTGATCACGTAGACTCTATTCCTTAAGAAGTAAGTCAATATAGTCGACCTGTAATAACCTATTAAACACCCACTTAATCCAAGTGAAATAGACAAGCATGGCGTATGTGATCACGTAAACTCTATTCCTTAAGAAGTAAGTCAATATGGTCGACCTGTAATAACCTGTTAAACACCCACCTAATTCAAGTGAAATAGACAAGCATGGCGTATGTGATCACGTAGACTCTATTCCTTAAGAAGTAAGTCAATATGGTCGACCTGTAATAACCTGTTAAACACCCACCTAATCCAAGTGAAATAGACAAGCATGGCGTATGTGATAACGTAGACTCTATTCCTTAAGAAGTAAGTCAATATGGTCGACCTGTAATAACCTGTTAAACACCCACCTAATCCAAGTGAAATAGACAAGCATGGCGTATGTGATCACGTAGACTCTATTCCTTAAGAAGTAAGTCAATATGGTCGACCTGTAATAACCTGTTAAACACCCACTTAATCCAAGTGAAATAGACAAGCATGGCGTATGTGATCACGTAGACTCTATTCCTTAAGAAGTAAGTCAATATGGTCGACCTGTAATAACCTGTTAAACACCCACTTAATCCAAAAGAAATAGACAAGCATGGCGTATGTGATCACGTAGACTCTATTCCTTAAGAAGTAAGTCAATATAGTCGACCTGTAATAACCTATTAAACACCCACTTAATCCAAGTGAAATAGACAAGCATGGCGTATGTGATCACGTAGACTCTATTCCTTAAGAAGTAAGTCAATATGGTCGACCAAGAATGATAAATAGTACATGTCATTGGAATAAAATATCTGTTCTCCAAATGTTTATTATTAATTCGTTTATGTAGTCTTAATTTACTCATATTATACTCAGATTTCTGCGACCAAACTGTAAAAAATAGTGATATATAACATCTAGGTCTATCATGTAGGCCTAGGCTCTGAAGAAGGTAGATGAGGTAGGTAGAAATTATACATAAGGCAGTATAGAGGTAGATATAGGCTGTGAAAAGTTATTGCTGTAAATACTCAACATTACAATAGTTAAATATGAGAAAGGTTAAGAGACGAATGTCTTATGCGAATACTTTTTTTTCAAAAACCTGTGATAAAGAGGGAGACCACACATAATTTAGCAATCATTTGTTTCAGTTTCCATGAACTTCCAACGACTGTCAAGGAAAATAATCAAATACTGAAGGAACACGTACAAGGAGCGGTACAACTGGGCCGGGATCAGATGTCCTCTCTTTCCAGACTGGAGGATAATCTGAACAAACTGGGGTCAACAATGATGCATATAGATGCTAAACTTAATAACCTGGACAACCGCCTCAAGGACCTACAGACACAAGTTAATCAGCAGGTGAGACCTCCTTAGAACTGGGTTAAGGTTATACAAGAAATATTGCATACAACTAAATGTATACAAACCAAATTTTGTGTATGTAAAAATTAAAGATCCATTATTCAATACAGGAATTCCTGATTGAATTGTTATTTAGTCCATATTTCGTGATTGGAGGGATCACTTCTGGCTTATACCTTCCAGTTGAACCCACACTGGGTACAGCAAAAACCGATGTGTTACTTAAATCTGAACAACTTCATGGATATCCAGGAGCGGCACATCAGTAACCGAAAAAGTGGAGATTCTGGGGCGCAAGGGACAGTCTATAGGTCTAGTCTACTGCGGGAGATGACTGTTGGAGTTAGTGGGATTAGTTCCCCAAGGGAAAAGGTTCTTGCAAGCCTAGACATGATGTCAACTACATAACTGGCATACCTTCGCCCAAAAAAGATGTTAATTCAAATTTCCATAAATTCAAAAATAAAATTCTTCATTTCAAGTACTCTTAAATTTTAATTCTTAAAATTCAAAATTTACCAGAATGTAAAATATATTTATCATGTAAGACACTTTTCCAAAATATCTATATAAATTTTTGACATTTCTTTCCAAACATAGGCACACAAAAGTATGTCAAATATTTCTTTCAACCAAACATCACCCTGATATGCACATGTTCCAGATATACATTTGACATTTAATATTAAACAATAAAAGCCAATAAATAGTTAAAACACGAACATATCCAATTGAAATTAAACATGCCCTAATATAATTTAATCTTGTTCACACTTGTTCATTCACAATGGTCCTGACATTCGTGTCACAACTCGAAATGTTCTCATTTCTACGTGTCTTTTCATTTTGAAATTTACACCACGTGCAAAATTTTCGAAGCGCAAAAATCCGATTAAAAAAAACTATAGCAAATTGGTGCATAATACATGTACCACACATGCTGTTAAATTGAAATTTGAAAATAATCGTGGAGTTAGATTTTGAATATATAAGACTTTTATATACAATTCACATGATATCTTGAAATAAATTCAATATATTGTCCCATTACCTTTTTAACCAAACTAATAACAGACTTCTTTTTGCTCTTCACTCAATAAACTAAATAAAAATCACCTAGTTCTCTAAACCTTTCAATAATTTGAAAAGAAAATCGAAAATATTTATCCGTCCGTTAGAACTTAAAACTTTTAAATCCTCTGAATAAAAAAAATATTAAACTTGAATACAGAAATAATCTTGACATAGTGTTCAATTAATTGCAATGAAAATCTAACACATTTTCCCTTGAACTAAACATAACTTCAATAACTCCTCTTGACCTCTTACTTTGACCAAAAAGTTATACTAACGGTTCCGTCTTATATTATCGGTACAACATGAAGAGATATCCCAGTATTTTAATACAACTCATAATACGTACATTACCTTTTTTTATTGACCAATGAAAAATTTCTAACGTCATTTTAAAGTTTCAGCATTCTAATAACCTCATTAATGAGGTTGATATAAGGTTATTACATTAATAATAAGGTTATAACATTAATAAGGTCATTTGACAACAATCTAAGCAAAGCTGTTTTATTTCTTTTTTAATTATTGTTTTATTCTATGTCTTGAGTTATTACTTATTTTTTTGTTATTCTATTTCAGAGCAGCGAAATTGAAAGCATTGCCCACACAGTGGATAAGATGCAAGGTGAGATCAAGGAGATGACCGAAAATGTGACACGTAGCTTGGTTGCCCTGACAACGACGGGAGATGCCACCGGTCTGATCAGCCCTGCCCACGAGCATCTCCAGGGTATAAAGAACGAGCTGGGTGCAGTCATGGACAATGGCTTCCTCGAGGTGCAGAACAAGCTGGACGGCATCGAAAAGACTATCACGACAGGTCAATATGTACTCTTCACAACCATGACCGATGCGAGCGTCTTGGCTGAGGGTTGTGTTAGGAACAGTTATGAACAGCTCTTGGAGGAAGTGAAAAGTCTGGCTAACGTGGCACAGGTGATAAATCAGACAGCAGAAAATGTTTCAGACATGAAGATACACGTTGGTGATGGCGTCAACGAGATAATCCTGAATATTGAAAATTCAGCTCGGCTCCAGATAAAGGATTTCAACACGATGATGAAGAAAATGTTTGATGATGTAGTATTCACCATCTCAGAGAGTCAAAACGGAGGATTGATCAATCTGAGCACAAGTATTAAACACGAGTTGAGTCAGTTCATGAAACAGATTGGCAATACGTCCCTGCATCAGGGAACGTCCAGAGATCTTCAGGAGCAGACGGATATCATTGAGAGCAGGTCGGAACAGATTATCGGGCTTATTGGAAAGTTAGGGGAAAACTTCAATAAACAACAAGAGTGGCTGTTAGAGAAGATCCCAACCATCTGCAAAAACAATTCAGACCCTAACGAAAACGACAGAACGGATACGAATATGGATATAGACTCATCGTTTATAAGAATGCCGTCAGAGTAAATGCCGAATTCCAGGGAAACTGTAGATCCCGCGTGAGAGTGGGTGTGAATGAGAGTGGACTGGAACGACTATTTGATTTATTCCTTAATACACTTAATGTATTTGTTTATGAAACATGCAACTTTAAACATTAACACATTAACATGCAATATCCAGACACTTAGCCTACGTTTCTAATATTATAATTAGAATGAATTGCTCTAGTATTCTAGTACTGAACTGACTGGTTTCCGTAACGAAACATATTTCTGAATGTTCTGTAGTGGTGAAGTTTAGCGTGTATATATATATATAATTGAAAACTTATTTAAACTTATATTATATATTATTTAAAAGATTATAAATGTATATACTATTAAATTTCCATAGCTATAGTTCTTTCATTCATGCATAATGAAAGTAAGATTCATGGACTTAGAAAACAACAGAACATTTGTTAATTTTCTGTTGGATTATACACATCTGTATATTTAAATTTTTTTAATTTCAACCGAATTTTAACTACTTTTTTAAACATTGTCAACATGATTTTATACTGTTAAATATATATATATATATATATATATATATATATATATATATATAGAATATGCTCAAAACATTATTGGTTTTCTATAAAAATTTAATTTTGCCCTTCATTGGTTGTCCCCAACAAAGGAAAGGAACACAGTTTGGAGATCGGATAGCTTTAATCCTTCTTCCTCTGTTGCTTCTATGTATTTAGATGATCAATCTTTTTATGTCACTGTATCTTTGAGAACTCATAATTTTTCAAGGAATGTTAAGATTTGTGTATAGTTATTTCTTTATGCACACAATTTGTCATTATGTTAGGTTATATTTTAGAGACTAATTTTTGGCGATAACACTTTAACGAGTGAGGAGAAGGTGTCCCGTCTGATACAGAGATGCAAACAAAAACAGTCATGTGACATTAACGGCATGTCTATGTGGTTGTTCAAACGCTGCTTTAAGCACATTTTGACTCCACTGAAAATTTTATCAACATGTCTTTCGCTCAAGGCATTTTTCCTTCCACCCTGAAAAGAGCAAAAGTCACACCAACCTTCAAAAAAGACGATCCTTGCCTTACAAGCAACTATCATCTTATTTCAATTCTTCAAATTGAAGGTCATAAGCAAAATTTTCAAAAATCTTTTCGTGTCAAAATTAGAAGGGTTTTTTGAACGTTTTGATGGTCTTTGTTCTCATCAATTCGGCTTCAGAAAAAACAAATCCGCTATCAATGCCGTCACAAATTTAATCAAAACCGTTGTCGATGGACTGGAGAGACGGGAACATGTGCTAGGCATATTCCTTGATCTGTCTAAAGCATTCGAATGTGTACATCATGAGACATTGTTGTGCCAGTTGAAGACATGTGGTGTTCGAAGTCTGCCGCACGAATGGCTTTCGTCTTATCTCAGAGGTAGAAGACAGTGTGTGCAGATTGCGAATTGCCTGTCAGAAAAAGTAAAAATGGCCTATGGTGTCCCGCAGGGATCTGTCCTTGGACCAGTACTATTTCTTGTGTACGTAAATAGGTTGAATTCGTCGCTCCTAACAGGTAAAATGGTTCAATACGCTGACGATACAACGCTCTGTTTCAAAGCTAAAACAAAGAAAAAGTTATAAGTCAATACTTTTATGGAACTGAATTCATGTATTCAGTATTTCTCAACATTGAACCTGAGAGCAAACAGTTCCAAATCATATGTGTTAAATTTTTGCCTTCGGCAATATGATCCCGAGGATTGCATTACTGTGATGGTGGATGATGTCCTCCTAGAGGAAAAATGATTCTACCAAGTTCCTAGGGATTCGTCTTGATCGAGGGCTGACATGGGATGATCACATAGAAAGCATCTGTTGAAATGTTTCTTGGGGCATCATTTTTTACGAAATCTCTCCAAGTTTTGCTCCGTGGATTTACTAAGAACGATTTATTTTGGCCTTATATATTCTCATATAACATACAGGCTGAGACTATGGGGCAGCTGTTCCATATATAAATTTGAAAGAGTATTTAGAAATGAAAAGAAAGACGTCCGAATAATTAATTGAAATTCAGCCAGAAAGTTTGCCTCGGTTTGTTATTCCTACAGTCATTACACAGCTTACATTTATTCGTCGTACAAATACAAAATACTGGGAAATGCGACATTGCTTGTAGTGACTCGATCTCCTGTCAAATGTATTGCCTACTTTTATTGTAAATACAGTAAATGTTATTAAATTACGTCTAAGAGTAGTTGTGGTTAGTATTTTGGAATACAGTTGTGATTATGTTTATTATTATATATAAGTAGTGTACATTCCAAACTCGGTCCTAATTTACACAAGGACACAGCTAGTGAGGGGGGTCTAAGGGCTGAGCCCCCCCAAATTTTAAATTTACTTTTTTAGTAAACGATCGATCATCATTATTTAAATAATTCAGTATTACTGACATGTACTGCTGAAAGATCGTTCTCAACAAACGAAAGGGTCAAGAAATTTTTAAGGAACAAAATGGGGCCTTACTCTCTGTCCACTACAGGAAGATATCAGTTTTTTGGACGCCCCCTTAAACTTTTTCCCTGGCTTCGTTCTGGAGCTTACCCACTAGTTTTGTGTGATTCAATATCAAACATGTAAACATCTACAAAACCTTTCGTATTTATAATATGTACAACTCACAAAATACAGACAATAGTAAATTAAGAGTTGAAAAAACGTGTACCGCCCCTGTATTTAGTTAGGGCTCATTTGTATTCTTCAAGTAAATGAGCCCTTCGTGCTTTGTATAACTTAAACTGACAACTGGGTGTAGTCACAGACATGGAGCTACCAGTTCACTGCTCATTTTTCATGCATATACCACACCCATGTTTGATCATGGGTACAAACTACTCTTGTATGGATCATGGGTCCAAACTATTTTGGTATGGATCATGGGTACAAACTACTCTGGTATGGATCATGGGTACAAACTACTCTGGTCTGGATCATGGGTACAAACTACTCTTGTATGGATCATGGGTACAAACTACTCTGGTACGGATAATGGGTACAAACTACTCGTGTATGGATCATGGGTACAAACTACTCTGGTATGAATCATGGGTACAAACCACTCTGGTACGGATCATGGGTACAAACTACTCGTGTATGGATCATGGGTACAAACTACTCTTGTATGGATCATGGGTACAAACTACTCTGGTACGGATAATGGGTACAAACTACTCGTGTATGGATCATGGGTACTCATGATCATGGGTACAAACTACTCTGGTATGGATCATGGGTACAAACTACTCTGGTACGGATCATGGGTACAAACTACTCGTGTATGGATCATGGGTACAAACTACTCGTGTATGGATCATGGGTACAACTACTCTTGTATGGATCATGGGTACAAACTACTCTGGTACGGATAATGGGTACAAACTACTCGTGTATGGATCATGGGTACAAACCACTCTGGTATGGATCATGGGTACAAACTACTCTGGTATAGATCATGGGTACAAACTACTCTGGTATGGATCATGGGATAGAAGATTTTTCTGTAACCATTACCCATGATTTGTATACCATTTAAATAACATGTACCTATGACGTTATTATTTACCTGTAAATTTTTTCAGAAGCCACCGTTAATTGCTAGTAATTAAACTTAGTGTCACAATTACAATCATTATGACGATCTGTTCTTGTTTTCTGCTTCCGAAAAGGAAGCGATGTTGGCAAGATTACTTCTATCTACTTGTTATTACGTGATATAATTAGGTTTGTGTTTGGCTATCATAAATATATTTATATTAGTACCAAAGTTAATTAAAGACCGCTATAAAACCCACCTTAAATATTATTTTTTGACAGAATTAGGGTTCTTAGAACTGAGTAAGTAATTATTTATATGAGCCAAAAATATTCATACTCCGGTTTAAAATTAAATAGAGCATCAACCATTTATATCATAAACTTTAAAATAAGGACTACTCCTTATTCCAGGATGTATCCACGTTGGATTAAAACAGTTCATTTGTTACTTACCTAATTCGAGCTTTTCATTAAAAAAATCATAAAATATTGGGGAAAATGCAAGTTATTTCATAGGTAATTATAAAACTGTTTCACTTTCCGACTTCCGAGTTACAAAACATAGCTCTTTAATTTTAAATCTTAAATGGATCAGGGGTTTAAAATATTTTTCTGTGACTATCACTTATTTCAGGAGAATTAAAAATGCCGTTGAAAAAAATCATTTCCACAATGTCCTTGTTATTCAGTATTAACTTGCGTGTTAAGCCGTGGGTAACTGCTAGTAATATATAAAAAATATAATTCACTCACTGATTCAGTAAAGCCCCATTAAAAACAATGGAAAATACAGACATGAAAGTTGATAACTTGGGCTATATAGGTGCTGTTAGGATTGATTTTACCTCGAGCCTTCACTCCACTGGCCCTTAAAGTTGCAAAAGATTAACTTAAGAAATGCATTGCAACATATCTTGTTACTAGCTGCCTTCGCACGCTTTTCGTAAGCTTTGCCCGTGTCTGAGCACTTCTGGTTCAAGTGAATTATATTTCCAACACCGATGTACAGTTTACCTTGTTGCCACTATGAAGAAAATCTGTAGTCAGTGTTTGTTTATATCCATTGTACACGTACATGTACTTTATTATTAAGTGGTCTAAAACTCAACATTTGAGTTCACCCAGAAATTTATTTTAAATACATAAATATGCATGAAAACTTAGCGCCTTCAAATAGTGTTTGGCTATTTGATATACGTAACTGTCTAGTAACTACAGTTTATAATGTGTAGGCACTTTAATAAATTGTATTTTGCAGGGTCACCTGGTGGTGAGAAACATCAATGGCCATAGCATATATAAACATTCTACGTGGATAAATATCCACAATGTATATGTATATATACATACAATTTTCATAATGATCGGTTTCTAATAGTTTCTAAGTCTATAAAGGACATACAGACATAAATTATATATATTAATGACAATATTTATATTACTCAATATACTTAAACTCCTGATCCGTTTAAGATTTAAAATTAAAGAGCTATGTTTTGTATCTCGGAAGTCGAAAAGTGAAACAGTTTCATAAGCACCCATGAAATAACTCGCATTTTCTCCAATATTTTATGATATTTTAAATATATATATATATATATATATATATATATATATATATATATATATAGCCTATATAATAATATTTTATATATAAATATATATACATTAAGTTTGTATAAATAGCAATAGCCGAATTTAATTTCAATTAACATTCAATCACAAAAGTACTTACTCCGCCGGGACTCGAACCCGGATCTCTCACTTGCTGGATGAATGTGCTACCATTACCCCACAGAGTCCTTACTTTTTACCATTGAATTATTTTGTATTTGGCCGTATCTGTCACATATGCGTTTAAATAACTAAACTAACATATGATCGGAAGACAAAATACCTGTCAAACGACTTTTATTGACATTAAACTTGTATAAATGGCAATAGCTGAATTTAATTTCAATAAACATTCAATCACAAAAAGTCTAACATATATATTAGACAATTGTTTTAGTTGAGCTCAGCTGCTCGACGTAAACCTATTCCAATTTCAAATTCAAATTCAAAATTCTTTTATTTCATCAACATGATTTACAATTACAGTGTATAAATAACTACATCTAACCCTCTAGCATTGCTAATCGAGGGAGAAGAATAGATCAAAAGATACAATTTATATTAGTTACAATAAATATTCACTTTACCAACATGCATAGTAATTAAATCAATATACATAGGAGTATATAGTAAATATTATGATTAAACTCGTATATTAAATTAGCTTAAATCTATAGTATACAAATTTCATCGTCTTAAAAAGTATAAAAGTCAAAGTCAAATTCTTTATTGCCATAAACACATTGTATACATGTATGACATCGTCAATATTTAAATAGTGATACTAATAAATGTATTTAATAATTAGTACAATATAAAATGAACTCTTTTACATCATAGATACTTAATTCAATCAACAATGACTTAAGCTTAATTTTAAAATTTATTGTCATCTAAGCATTTAATTTCCCTAGGTAACATATTATAAATTTTAATCCCCATTTCATATGTTGATTTAATGGTTGCTTGGTAATTGCATTGCCTGATTCTAAGCAAGTTTCTTTGTCTAGTATCATGATCATGAATTGAACTATTTGTAGGTAAAACATTTAAATTTATCCTAACATACAATAATAACTGTAGTATATACAATGATGTAACAGTCAGAATACCTAAATCTTTAAATAAAGGCTTACAGTGAGTCCTACAGCTAGCATTGCACATAATTCTTAAAACTCTCTTTTGCAAGATTAAAAGTTTTTTTATATTACTATCACAGCCCCAAACAATGATTCCATAAGATAAATGACTTTGTATGTATGCATAATATACTGACAATAATACATCTAGAGTTACATATTGTTTCAGTCTTCTAATCATAAAGGTACCTTTAGAAATCTTATTACAGACATTTACAATATGAGCCTCCCATTTAATATTTGACTGCAACAACACACCCAAAAACTTAACATCATTGACATCAATAGAGTTACTCAAACTAAATTTAATACATTGAGTTTTATCTTTATTTAGACATAAACTATTGGCCGCAGTCCAATCCTCAGCTACAGAGTTAAAATGAGACATTATTTGATTTACTAGATTTATATTTGAACAACTAATTTGTATTGCTAAGTCATCTGCATACATAAAAGATGATACACAAACATTATTAAGGGCAGAGGGCAAGTCATTAATATAAACAATAAACATAGTTGGTCCTAATATTGACCCTTGTGGCACACCTGTAATTACTTCCAAGTATTGAGAGAAGCAACCATTATAAAACACTGATTGAAACCTATCAGATAAATATGAATGAACAAGTTTAACAGACTTTTCATCAAATCCATAAAATTTGAGTTTATTTAAAAGTATCACATGATCAATAGTGTCAAAGGCCTTCGACATATCGTAAAAACTACCAACCACAAATTTTCTTGCGTCTACATTAATTGTACACTCCTTCACATAATCGACTAACGCCATACTGGTACTCTTCCCTGGTCTAAAGCCATACTGACTATTGGAAAAAAGATTATTATGTTCAAAATACTTAATTACTTGGTTATTTAAAAGAACTTCAAAAACCTTAGATACAACAGGTACTATTGACACGGGACGATAATTAACATAGTCACCTGTTGAGCCCTTCTTATGCAAGGGAACAACCTTCACTAACTTAAGACATTGTGGGACAATACACCCTTCAATACAGATATTAAACAAGTATGACAAAATTTCAGCAATAAATGGTGATGCCAATTTTAAAACATGAGAGTTGAGATTGTATACATCTAAACATGAACTATTACTCAAAGATAAAATAGCTTTATGAACCTGTTCAACACTAACACAGCCAAATGAAAAAGTTGAATTTACATTATTACCTTTAATGACACTTGTTAATCTTAACTTATCAAGATAGTATGACATATCATGTATTTGCTGAGGCACTTCTTGGACAATAGACTCAACTTTACTTACGAAAAAATTATTAAAACCACTACTAGTTAAATTTACATCAACCTTATTAACAGAGGAACATTCATTAGCACCTAAGGTTTCTTTTACAATTGACCAGATTGCTTTAGGGTTATCTATAGCATTCTTAACTTTATTACCATAATGAGCTCGCTTGGCTTGCCTTACATTGCATTTATACCTTGATTTCAGAACTCTGTATGAATCCTTAAAACAAACCTGACCAGTATCTTTAAACAATTCATACATAAACAAACATTGCTCTTTCACTAATCTAAGCTGCTCATTATACCAGTTTGGCTTTTTAGGCTTATTTTTAACAACCCTACTGTATTTAATAGGGCAGGCTATATCAACAATTTCTAAAAACTTAGCTAAAAACAACTCAAACTTATCATTAACTGAGCTTAACGTATACAATACCAACCAGTTAACCCTGCTTAGCAGGAACCCAAAATATGCACTAGTGACATTATCAATTGATCTGGATATCTTAAAATTAGGCCTACTTTTAAAATTTTTGTTACCAATTGAGACATCATTTTGACATGGATCCAATTTACCTTTAAAAACCACGCTATGGTGGTCAGACATTGCCATTGGTTGCACAAAAGCAAAACAAATTCTATCAGGATGCACAGATACAGCTATGTTGTCAATACATGTACCAACAGAATAACCATATAGGCTAGGTCTAGTAATATCATACACAGTATTCCTCAAGTTAAAACTCAAAAACAAGTTGTTTAAAACCCTATTATGCAAGCTGTCACTTAAAATATCTACATTGAAATCATTACATAAAATAATCGAGGCACCAGTTTTATTTTTATCAGATAAAATATTTAACACATTATGCAAGTTTTCAATAAAAATATCAAAATTTTCATATACAGGAACTCTATAAATTTCTAAACAAATAACATTTAAATTCTCAATATAAACCGCCGCTACTTCACACACAGAAGGTACGGAGAGATTTACAAGAAAAGACAATTCTTTAAACTTCAAATCAGATTTGAGAAAAACTGCTGTGCCGCCTCGTTTAGCTGAAGGCCGATGATACGCACTTGCCAATACGAACCCAGGAATGACCAATTCTGCAAGATTGTCTCGATGCTCCCAATGTTCACATATGCAGACCACATGACAGCCAAATTTGTCAGAGAGAAGACTAATTTCATCTATCTTATGAAGGACACCCTGAACATTCCAGTGAACCACTGTGAAGTCTACATATTGAATTGCAGAGGGATCAGAACTAGGTTCACTTAGGTGGCCCGAAGTGACTGATTGTTGCTGTTCAAAAAAAATAATTTCTTTTCACAAAAGGCTTAGGCCTATTCCTAGGAGCCCGGTACTTGCCAATAATGCATCCCTCGAACCATAAGTTAGGGTGCATAAGCTCCTCCCCCAAAGCATAAGAAACTCCAATTTTAAAAGAGCTATATGTATTGTATCTTGTCTCAAGTTTCTCACACACAAATGTCTCAGACTCTTTTAACGACTTCAAGTACGTAACTATATCCTCCGAGCTCACTGAAGGATCGAGCCCTGAGAGGAACATCCAGAACATTTTCTTAGCTGGCTTGATAACAAAATCTTCACTCACCTGTCTCGTACCATGCACCACATTGTTCTTACTTGACTTCACTGCATCACTAAAACTAGGCCCACCTTCATCATACTTAGGCCTATGAACCAGTTCTTTAGTCTTATGCTCAGTAGCAAAAATGTGTCTCACATTAGGCTTAGATTTGTCCATATTCCCTCTCATGTTGTTTCCACTTTTTCCACCTCTATAACTCGCAGTTTTCCAACCTCGGTTAGAATTAGTGAACACACGATTAGAATTTTGCTGGACACTGTCATCATCTTCTATAGTGCCTTCCACATTCTCACTAGGACCAGCCTTGGGTACATAATTCTCAATCTGACCTGCTTCGTTAGAACTAGGCTTACTCAACGTTGAGGTAGGCCTAGGCTTAGTACCAAATTCACTAATCACTTGCTTAAGCATAACCACTTCTTTGGATAACCTAGAATTTTCAGATGACACATTGTCTATTTTTTTATTAAGTTCAAAATTATCATTTACTACTCCCTTCGTAACTTCAATTAATTTCTTGACAGTCGCATTAATAGCAATGAAATCATCATAATCGCACACTTTCTTTACCAGACGATCCATCTTTAGGCTGCAAGTCCCACAGTTAAATGGTACCTTCTCACTCAGGTCGTTAATTTTCTTGTAATCTGTACTATTAATGTTAACACACATTCCATGAAACCAATTCTTACAAAAACCTTCACATTCAAGAGCAACTTCATTATCTAAAACAATGTTATTACAACAGGGACAATTGCTTTCACTTTCATCGCCCGCCATCTTGAAAGAGTTATGGATTATGGTTAAAATTTACAATAAATTAGATACAAATATTGGAATATCAATCCTATTAGTTTGTCATTGTTCCCATAAAAAATTACACACACAAATAAAACTATAAAATATAAAACTACATATAAAACTTTAATTTTCTTGGTTAGTTTTCAGGTTAAAAGTTTGCACTAAAGATTGATCACATAAAAAAGTTATAAACACTGTAATTTATCCACTTCAAACTTGTATTATTATATAAAGATAGTTTATAAACAGTACACTTGTATATTTAAGTTACATAATCCAAAATATCACTAGTTAGATAACAGGCCAGCAAGATCCACCCATTCCAAACAAGCTAGCAGCTCTCGAGAGATATAAAATTAATAGTTTAAAAATGTAAATAGAACTGTTATTGTTTTTTGATGTATCGGTATATTTGAATTTGGAAGGGTGGAAATATGTTTTGAAGTCTAATATGAATGAATTTATTGAATGTCTATGTATGGAAGAGAAAGTTGACTCTGGGGCAGTGTGGTCTTATCAGTGTCCTTTGTTTGATTGTTTCGAAAGTCTGGGACTGAAGATTTTGATGATAAGGTAAAAGCCTGAAATTGAGGGTTATTGCTGTGTCATATATATTGTTCCTTCTTGGCTTTGTTTGAAGTTGTTTGTGAGTATACTGAACAAACTTGGGAGGGCCTCAGTCCAGTATGGGTGGTGGTTGAGTGAGTACTGTATGAAGTTCTATGTGTGTTGTGTTAGTAGTGAATCAGTGTAGTGAATTTAAAAGTGCATTTCTGGATTACTGGAATAATCAATAGATGAATATCGATATTTGGCTCCTCACTTGATTCCGATAGAAATATTTTCAAAATACTTTATTTCAGGAGTATTCATCAGAAATCACCGGAAATTCGTTTCCATTGAGTTTGAAAAGAGATAATATTTATTTCATTTATATATTTTATATATAAAAACTAGATTCTGAACTTTGTCAGGAGCATTACCTGATACGACTTAACCATTATGCTAATTTTTATAAAAAAATTTTCGTAATGACCGAATTAGGTTTTCATCTATTGAAAGGCAATTCAGAAAATTTGATAGTATGTGCTATGTACCAGCCATGTGCTATCGTGTATGATGTAAAAATATGACGCAAAATGTCATACAATTTCCCTTTACCCATGAGTTTTACTTACGAAATATCTAAGAGCAAGGGACCGGTAAAATTAGAGCTGGAAATCTTCATAATTTTAAAGACATTCTCATACCGAAATCTGCAACATCCATACGTATTCTTGGATGTCCGTGCTGTCCACGCAAGTCCATTTCCATCCGAATCCAAACTGCATGTGGATGAATTTGTAGTGGATGTAACATTTGTGCGCCCATTTCTTTCTGGTTGACGTTGACTACTCATACCCGTCCTCTGGAACGTTCAGATCACAAGAACGCATGCTTTTATAATTGCTCAGTCAGTATTTACGAGTAATTATCGTACAGAGTGTCCATAGTACAATGTTTCTGAATTTTGATTTACTGTAGTGGTAAAGTAGTTATTACAAATACAGATATAATGAATGTTAAATTTGATTAAAATTTAATTTCATAAGATAAGAATATGCATCCTAATATACTGTATCATAATAAATTAGAATGATTAATACTTAAGCAGTAATAAATCTTTTATTCAATAAATGTTTACCGTCGTATTTACATTCTTTAGCAGAGCTAAAATAAACATGTGCACTGTCACAGTTAACAATAAATAAAAGAATGAGACATGAAAAGTAAAAATTACGCTTTTGCTGAAAAAATTATTTACGGCAAATAAGAAATATAAATCGATAAATTAAGTATTCTAGTGTACTCTTAAACAGAGTAATATGCCCGGTATTTGGGGTAGTATTTTAAGGAATTTTTAAATGTTTGAATTGAATATTCATTTTTTAAAGATTCTGGAAATTTGTTATAAAGTTTCAATGCAGAATAATACACACCTTGCTTATAGAGTTTTAACCGATGAACAGGATAATGTAGTATCTGATTCCTTGTATTGTAAGGGTGAAATACTCGTGTTTTATGTTACTGTTTGTTATTAGATTTGTAAAAACTTAAAACTTCAAAAATGTACAGAGATTGGAGAGTCACAATGTTCTTATTGATGAAAAATGGTTTACATTACTGTCGAGGTCGGAGCTTAAAAATAACTCTTACAATAATTCGTTTTTGCAATTTGAACATATTTTTTGAGTTAAATGAATTTCCCCAAAATGCCACCCCATATCTCAGGTGCGAGATAACATATTCGTAGTAGACATAATATAATTCATTATAAGAAAATAACAAGTTTCATAAATAAGCATAACTTATACAATTTTGATTATATTCTAAGCTTGATATGGGATTCTGTATTCTGAAGGATATTTTGTACGAGTACATAAAACATTATGTTGCAAGATTAACAGTGGAAACCGATGATGTGTTTATTTCAGGTTAACCACAGCGTGACCAGTACGGAAACCAAACAGCCGTGAATTAATACGTGCCTGACTGACCTTAGTTATTGTGGTTTATGGTAAGGTTATGTTATATTCCGTACATAAATACTAAACAAATCAAATGTACTTTAAACTTGTCATATTAATCCTGTTATAGAATACTGTGTTAATATGAGATGATATTTAACATGAAACGTTTTTTACCATTGAAATTCCACAATTGTATCACAAGTGACCTCTATTAAATCACAAAACGTTGAGGAAGCACTGCGAAATGGGGAGGATGATTTTGATTAGAGTTACATTAAAATTCTCTTTGAAGTGTCCAAAGCCTTCACCAATTAATGTTTGCTTTGATACCAGCATCAAGTAATTAATCTCTCTTATAATCTGGATAGTAGTGTGGGTTGGGGGGGGGGGGGTTAGCAGACCATAAATTAAAAGTCAGATTTATTTGCAGCCTAATAAGCTACGGACCACAATGGTCTGAGCATGTGCTAGTGTGAAGTTATCGTTAGGAGTAATTAAAAATGTGATTTGTTACAGTAAATTATTTCCAAAAATTAAATTAGATGTGTTGGACACATCGTTGGGTATTTAACAATATAGTAACAAGACAGAATTACGTAACGTTTACATTTTCGTTTAAATTCGAATTAAAAATGAAACTTAGTTAAAAATATTTGCTATTACTCTTGATAAGTCTCAACATTTTAATAGGTATTCAACCAAAAGATCTGGCTAATAGTTATTATTGCTGAGATCTCGGTTTTAGGTAAAGCAGCACATCTATTAAATTTAAGTATATACCGGTGCGACCTTACTTTCTATTACAATGTAAGAGTACTCTATACAATGTGTTGCGTAACATGCCTCGCTGAGCTTGAGTGCAAAATATCAAGTATGTAGCTCATTTCATTAGGCTACATGTGTTGACGTTTCATGTTGCATTGTGTAACTCAGTTCGCATACCAATTTATCCAATGCGAAAACTTGCGGTGAGGGTCAATAAGCCAAATTCAAGCTGGTGACATGTACAATCCTCGAACTGCTTGTGTAGAACAGCAAAAGTTCAAGTTCATGGGTCAGTTTGTTCGAGCTGTTATGTGGAGAGACAGAATAACAGAAATGTCTTTTCCATTCCCTCGGGTGACAAGCTTCACTAACGCTCAGCCAATGGTCTCATATACCGTATATATAATGATATTTTCGTATTAATATGATATAATTCATTCCAAAATTCATTTACTAAGTTTAACTTTCACACCTTGAGCCAAGACAAGAATATTAAACCCTGTAGAACATGACATGAATTTTTATGTTTCAAACTTTAAACGGTTGTAATCTTTTAAGGAGTGAACACTTTGAGGTTGGATCTGCGGCATTGTCCTCTACTAATAAAGACATTTAATTTGATGTACTACTTAACCTATGCTCTCATTTAAGATTTCCTTCTGACTTCTTGCGGGCCCATCCCCCTGATGTGACAAAAAAGAACGGTTGTCACTACAAAAAGTTTATTTATAGGTGCAGTAATGATGTAAAAATGTAATTGCTGTGCATGTAATTGTTCGGTAATTATCAAGCCCGTATGGGACGTTTTTAACACCTTGTGTGAGTGTGTGTGATTAGTTAATACAAAACCATTCATGCAGAATTAAGTTAAGTCTTTTTATGTCTACATCGATTTATAACTCCAGACCAAACGGAAAAGTAAAACAATGACAAGTGTTCACCACCAAGTACTGTTGGAGACTTGCTGATGGCAGCAGGGAGGATTCTGAAGCAGTGTAATCTGCATAACCATGTGTTACATATGCAGCAGCTTCAGCCACAGCCATCGCACATTCCGACCTCAGCACACAGCTCCCCGTAACGTCTATCGCTTGTTGACATTGGTTCTGAATATATTACTGTACCCAGCATTGTGCTCAATTTAATAGAGTATATTTAAATCTGTGTTATTAGTTTTATAAGGGTTTAATGAGTTAAGGAGTTATTTTAATCACTACTCAGCATAAAACGAGATTTGTATAAACAATTGCACTCGTTTCAACTAGGATGGCCTTTGTCTAATTAATTGCTGACGATACTTCGCTTTTTGAAAGTTCTCCAAATATCTGCGACTTTGAAATAAACATTTTTTACTGAATAAGATGCTCGTTTTTAGTGGTTTTATGAGAACGGATTAGTTATAAACACGGCAGAACGACACTTTCATGATTTACAACTAGAAACAGCTTATGTGACGATCTACAATTTATGTTTGCAAAATCACTGGCTCAGTCAGTTTATTGGACTGAGTTTTGATTCTCAATTAAAGTTTACCAATCATACTGGAAAGTTAAAAGCTAAACGTAATTCGTGCCTTTTGCTCTGTGCAAGTTTGCTGTTCTAACTCGGTTGCTTTTTTGACTCTTTATTACTGCTGTTTCTATCCCCGTTTGGTGTATTCTGTTCTTATTTGGGGTCACAGACTAATTATGTCTTCCGCCTACAGAAGAAAGCTCTTCGAATGGTTTTCGGACTGAATAGAAAACAGTATGTAAAGAAATGTGTCGTGAAGCTAATGGTACTTACATTTCCCTGCATTGTATTATGTTTGAGTAAAAAATTTTTTTAACAAAGAATGGACACCTTTTCCACAATTTTGACTGTATACTCACTTCGCTCTCTTCAAAATATTGCAGTTCCACCCCACATAAGAACATTCTTTACAAAACATACTTTTTTACAACTGTATAACCCTGTCCAACTGTCCTCTAGTTTGCTTGAGGGTTGAGATACCGTTAAAAACATTACAGAAGACATTAAACATGTTCCTCGTTGATGGATCTTTTTACAATACCTTTGGGCTTGATATTCATTAGATAAGTTTTTGGTATGTTTTTCAATGCTAATTTAAATTGCAATAGTTTATTTTAGTAATGTTTTGTTTATGATCATAGTGTTATGCTATGTACAATAATTACTATAAATTTCATTTAACTTTGCCCACGCAATTCCTGTTTTTTGGCAATAAATATTATGATTCGAATTCTGATTTTCAATAATTTATTAAACAGTTTACTTCTTTTTTATATATTTAATCAACAAAACATGTTTTACAAAACTCTTAAAATATCCAAGCGTGATGACTCGGTAGAGTGACGTTAGTTGACAAGTTGTGACATGTACAGCGGTAACAAGGAAGCTGGCAGCGTCAGTGCTACTTTCAAAGCAATAAGAAAAAAAAAACACGTTGACAGATAAAAGTCTAAAATTAATTTAATGTTTTTAACTGTTGTTATAGTTAATAGCACTTTGCAGAATATGTTTAAGTGACATTATTTTAAACGAATGTATTGCAAATTACGTACTTCTAGGTTTGATTAGAAATACCTATTTCATTTTACTTTTAATGTAATAATATAGTATTCATGATATATTTCAAACCCTTGAAACTGTTTGTTTTGGTTTCCCATTTTAGAACTATTACTATTAAAAAAATGTGTACATGAATTATTTTCCATTTTACATAAGTATTACATTTGACCATGTAATAATAATCTACAGCAAAAATACTGGACTCTGTTTATTTTAAACATTTAATCTTTTACAGATATTCTTAGATCCGTGATATAAGTTAAAAACGTTCTGTTTTAAAGACGTTTAAAATTAGGTAGAGCATTACGTATCTTAATTTGTTTTTAGTTAAGCTCAATGTAATATTTTTAATTGCTTATGGTTTGGTGGTCGGTAAATTTGAGTTAAAATGTTTATTTAGCATGTGAATTTAAATGGAATCTATTACAGATCAAGAAATTGCTGCGTTTATTGTTTTACTTGTAAGCTTGTGTAAAATGCAAATTGTATTATGTGATCCACCCTTTTGAAATTGTTAAATATTTTTGAAAAACCAACTTCAGCAACATGTTTTTCTCTACTAGATATTAAAAGCAACGTTAAATTTGTTACAGGTTTACATTTGTAAGTTCTAAGTTTCGAACCCTGCAATTTTTTAGGATTAGCACATCTTACTCCTTAAGTGCGATACAAACATTTGAAATAGATTTCTTGTATATGGTTTAAGAGGGTTTCATTTTGTTTTTGTTTTTTTAAAGCTCTAATCTCCTAATTCACCTAATTTGATTTAGGACATCTTAGCTGACTTCCCCTATATCTATATATATAAAAATGAAACTGTTCGTGTGTAACAGCATCACTCACAAACGGCTGGACGGATTCGCCTAATTTTTTTTTTTAATTTGTTCGTCTTGATCTGTAGAAGGTTATAGGATACTTTTTATCCCTTTCCCGATTCAGGATTCCGCCCCACTGGTTACAGAAATACCCGTAAGAAATGCATTGCAGCAAACATATGTTATTAAGTGAAAGAGTCTTTTCAAATTTTTAATCAGCTGTTCTTTGTAAACATATATAATGCGACAAAAAATATATTTATATATAAATTTCTTTACACTTATAGTTTTAAAGCATAGAGTAAGCTTAAGAGAAACGAAAAATTTTGTTTAAACTGTTTCTGCAATCATAATATATAAAAATGAATGTTTGTGTGTTTGTCCTTTATAGACTCAGAAACTATTGGACTGATCACTATGAAAATTTGTATTTTTCTATGTAGAAGGTTTATACGCAATGCCCATTGATGTAACTAACCACCAGGCTGTACTGCAAGATATAAAAGTTATCAAAGCGCCTGCACATTATAAACTGCAATTACAACACAGTAGTTACGTATATTAAAATATCCAAACACTATTTGAAGGCAAAGAAATATACGGGCAAAGCTTAAGAGACGCGTGCGAAGCCGCGTGAAACAGCTAGTGTTTATATAAATACCAAACATGTACAAGTTAATGAGACGTGCTGCATTAAGGTACTTGGAATGGATTCGTGCAGCTTTGTTCCTTTTTTAACTATTAAATGAGGAATTCATCCCCATAAACTACCCTACAACCTCTAACTTTAATGATTATCTCCTGTTTTAAGTACATTTTAGTGTGAAAAGAAGTAATGTAAAAATAAGCTTTATAACTATTAAAATATCAGTTGTTATTTTTTTATGGTATTTGGCTCATAGAGAGCAAACATATGTTCTTATAAAATAATAACTCCTTAACCCACGTATTTGTTTGTCCAAACAAATTTATTCGGACATACGTTCAAGTAAATGGTTTCAAACAATGAATCTGCCTCTGTTGATTGTTTAATGATAAAACGTGGACATAACAATTGCCATGGAAACAACAACGCAATAACCGCTTTAGTAAATTACTCAGTTGTGTCAAAGGGGTGGGGTTTATATGAAATTGGCCTGAATTGTTTACATTATTAAGGCTTCGTAAAAGCCACATTTTAAAATAGAGTAGTTTCATTCGTAGGCAGTTATAAAATGTCTGAAATAATAGTTTTAATATATAATAGCAGTTACCTGTAGTTTCGCACGCTTTTTTGTAGGCTTTTCACAAGCATTCGTATGTCTGGTTTGAATGAATTATATTTGCAACATGAATTGTGAGTTCGCCTTGTTGCAATGGTAAAGAAAATGTAATAAAACGTTTAAATTTATGGCTATTGTAATTTACTCCTTTCTTAGTATTTTGTTGTGCCATAGTTGATTTTTGGCCTGGTTTCCCAGATAAAGGAAATATATAAAGGTTGTAAAAAAGTCCCGCAAGGGCTTGATAGTTCCCAAACGAGTCTAGGTAAAACAATAAAACTTAGTACATCATTACAGCACCTACTTTTCGAATTAATTACCATATTTTTATCATGTCAGGGTGATGGCCCACAAGGAGTTAGAAGGAAATATTAAATGAGATCATGGGTCGAGTAGTACATCAAATTAAAGTTCTTTATTAGTTGAGTAAAATGCCACAAATCCGAGCACAAATCCAATGCCAAATCAAAGGGTTCATTCTTTAAACATTATGCTGGTTTAAAGTTTGAAACACATTGTAGGTCCTGTTCTAGATTGTTAATATTCTTGTCTAGGCTAAAGTTGTGACCTTAGTAAATGAATACTGGACTTATGAAATAGATTTTGAGGTAATTAGTGACTCTTCACATCCAATGGAGAATGGTCTACAAGGAGTTTTGCAAAAAATTTAACGTAAGCATAGCTCAAGAGTTACATTGTTTTAAAGTGTACTGTAAAGTGTACACCAAGTGAAGTCCATAGCCCTAAAAATAATAATTTTCTACTATAATGACTGATACCAGGTTTTCCCTTTAACATTAATCTCTGCTAAACAACCCTTTATAATGATGTACATCCTAAGCTAAGCTTAGGGTAAAAACTCCTTATATGTAGACCATACTCCATTGGATGTCTACTACCTTAAAAACTATTTCTTAAGTACAGTATTCTCAATTACTAAGTTTAAATTTCACAACTTGAGCCAAAACAAGAATATTAAACCATTTAGAACAGGAACTATATTGTAAATGTTTGGAACTTTAAACCAGCGCAGTATTTTAAGGAGTGAACCCTTTGAGGTCGGATTTGCGGCATTGTACTCTACTAATAAAGGTCTTTAATTTGATGTACAACTCGACCTATACTATTATTTAAAATTTTCTTATGACTTCTTACAGGCCATCCCCTTGACATGACAGAATGGTAGTTACTTCAAAAAGTATATTAATACGTGTAATAATGATGTACAAAGTTTTATTGCTTTACCTGTAATCGTTCGGGAGTTACAAATCCAGTGCGTGACCTTTTTACACCCTGTATATACATACACAGGTCTGAGGAGCCTGCTTCGGTCATAAAGTGACTCATATCGGCAGTTGTAATCTCGTGTCTCAACTGGGTTTGCTTTGCTGTCCTGATCAAGAAGGAGGTATATACATAATCAGGACAAAGAATACAACTAGGAATGGTTTTATAACAGTCAGTTAACCTACAAACAAAAGTCAATTTTGGTTTGAGGTTATTTTGTGTCGATGATCGTGGATCCTTTTCTTTAGCTTAGATAAGTATTCATACCTCTTAAATAGTGTTATAGTGTTATGTTCTTATGCTTCCGTTACATTCACTTGATTTAACCAAATATTATTTCGGCTGATCCTTACAGCTGTCAGGTCTAGCCGGTAACCTACTTCCACGTGATTGAAAATCAAATGGAATTAGAACCGGCATTAGCATCAATTTTGCCTCAAAATAATAACTCAAACAGTGAGATTAATATCATAACATATTATGAAAAAATTACAGTTAAACAAAAGTTTAATGAATTAAACCTTGGGTCAATTAATACTTACCTTGATATAATAAGACCTATCGAATTATCTTTGCATCCCAAAATCGGTTAATGATTTGCCACTCCTGGACGTCCATAGGGTTGCTCAGATATAAGTGACACATCAGTTTTTGCTGTGCCCAGTGGAAGGTTCCACAACCAGCCAGAAGTGATCCCTCCTGGGTATTTAATAAATCTTACTGCAAACTTTTAATCTACATTAACACATAACGAAACCACTATTTTAACATCCCTATACATTTCTAGTGCTTATGATAATGTATATTTACCTATGTTCTGGTCTAAAACGTATATTAATTGCATACCAGGTACATTTATTTTACATTGCCATAAATGATCAACCGACATCATACTATTGTCTGTCCCAATTTTGACATTGCGAGAGGCTTGCCACAAGGCAGTATAATGAGCCACATTCTGTTTGCAATACATACAAACATATCTGAAATTAAACAAAGCCTCCCTCAAAATGTTAAATCATTACAGTATGTAGATGATGTAACTCTCTATGTGTCAGGTAAAAATACAATGAAATTCATTTAGAAATGAAAAATGAATTACATCAGACAAGTCAGACAATCCAAACCCTATAGTTGGGTATAAATCCCGATAAAAGTGCAATTACAATTTTTACACGTAACCGATCACTAATGAATTTCAACGGACATTTCAACTTTATTATTGAAGGTCAATTAGTAAAGGTAGCCGATACAATTAGACCTTGAGGCATTTTAATAAACAATAAACTCACTTTAACATATTGAACAGCTTGCTGAACAATACCACAAGGAACTGAACATTTTGAAAATGATCATCTGCGGATGAAGAGGTGCAAACCTGGATTTTGTACGATAAAAAAATCCTGTATATAGTATTTTTGTTGCCCGATAAAAACATTCTGTATGGTGTATCTTTGTTACCTTAAAAAACATCCTGTATGGTGTATTTTTGTTGCCCGATAAAACATCCTGTATGGTGTATCTTTGTTGCCTTAAAAACATCCTGTATGGTGTATTTTTGTTGCCCGATAAAACATCCTGTATGGTGTATCTTTGTTGCCTTAAAAAACATCCTGTATGGTGTATCTTTGTTGCCCGATAAAACATCCTGAATGGTGTATCTTTGTTGCCCGATAAAACATCCTGTATGGTGTATTTTTGTTGCCCGATAAAACATCCTGTATGGTGTATCTTTGTTGCCTTAAAAAACATCCTGTATGGTGTATTTTTGTTGCCCGATAAAACATCCTGAATGGTGTATCTTTGTTGCCTTAAAAAACATCCTGTATGGTGTATCTTTGTTGCCCGATAAAACATCCTGTATGGTGTATCTTTGTTGCCTTAAAAAACATCCTGTATGGTGTATTTTTGTTGCCCGATAAAAACATGCTGTATGGTGTATCTTTGTTGCCTTAAAAAACATCCTGTATGGTGTATATTTGTTGCCCGATAAAACATCCTGTATGGTGTATCTTTGTTGCCTTAAAAAACATCCTGTATGGTGTATCTTTGTTGCCCGATAAAAACATCCTGTATGGTGTATCTTTGTTGCCCGATAAAAACATCCTGTATGGTGTATCTTTGTTGCCTTAAAAAACTTCCTGTATGGTGTATCTTTGTTGCCCGATAAAAACATCCTGTATGGTGTATCTTTGTTGCCTTAAAAAACATCCTGTATGGTGTATCTTTGTTGCCCGATAAAACATCCTGTATGGTGTATCTTTGTTGCCTTATAAAAACATCCTGTATGGTGTATCTTTGTTGCCCGATAAAAACATCCTGTATAGTGTATCTTTATTGTCCGATAAAACATCCTGTATGGTGTATCGTTGTTGCCCGATAAAAACATCCTGTATAGTGTATCTTTGTTGCCCGATAAAAACATGCTGTATAGTGTATTTTTGTTGCCCTATAAAAACATCCTGTATGGTGTATCGTTGTTGCCCGATAAAAACATGCTGTATGGTGTATCTTTTTTGCCCGATAAAAACATCCTGTATGGTGTATCTTTGTTGCCTTAAAAAAACATCCTGTATGGTGTATTTTTGTTGCCCGATAAAAACATCCTGAATGGTGTATCTTTGTTGCCTTATAAAAACATCCTGTATGGTGTATCTTTGTTGCCCGATAAAAACATCCTGTATGGTGTATCTTTGTTGCCCGATATAAAAACATCCTGTATAGTGTATCGTTGTTGCCCGATAAAAACCTTCCTGTATGGTGTATCTTTGTTGCCCGATAAAAACATCCTGTATGGTGTATCTTTGTTGCCCGATAAAAACATCCTGTATGGTGTATCTTTGTTGCCCGATAAAACATCCTGTATGGTGTATCGTTGTTGCCCGACAAAAACATCCTGTATAGTGTATCTTTGTTGCCCCATAGAAACATCCTGTATGGTGTATCTTTGTTGCCCGACATAAACATCCTGTCCAGTTTATCTTTGTTGCCTGTCTTCCAGAAAGAGAAGTGTATTGAAAGAAAATCATGAATGCTATAAAAAGTTTTATTACCAAAAAATACACTCTACAAACTGAACTAATGTACGACAAACGTTGTGCCTGTAATAAAGACTTAATTAAAATCTTCTCTTATTGTTTCTCACAAGTGAACACACATAGCCTAAGATACCAAGGAAATTAATACGTTCTCAGAGCTACAGCGAAATAAAGTATTCCTCATGTAAGTACAAAAAAGTGACAGAGAAAGTAAGATTAAAGTTATCAGTCAACATTATTGGATTTCAAAGCTGTGTTTCTTTTCTTCGTTAGAGACAGTCTCTTATGTCTTATATTTAAAATCTTTATAGAAAATCAATAATTGAGTATACATAATTAAATTTAGTAAATCATATTTACATTGTTTAGTATTATATTATAATCTATTTGAAATTTGATTTGATACAGTATCTCTACATGTGTAACATAAAACTATACAAAACACATTAATTTCTAAACAATACCATATATATATAATCTACGAGTAATTCACACGTTAGGATATGCATATTCAACATTGGTTAAGCAATATTCGGGATTTTCCAAAATATATAAATTTTATTTTATATGCATTAATATACGATATAAAACTAGATATTTTTATTTATATTAACAAAACTGTTACACGTTATTAAATTAAGTAAGTCAATAGTAAAATAAGTATTTTTGATGTTGACCTCAATAAAAGTTTAATTGTTTCCCAAATTAAAATACATGTTAAAACTTACCACTAAACTTAAACATCTCAATTCATTACAGAAATTTGTTGGTTAACGAGAGCATTTAACCAATCCTAATTATTAAAATGTATTTACAAAATAGAATTACTGGATTGCACATGTTAAGATTAAAAATTCAATGTTAGATAATTAAAAAATAGTACAGATATACAGGTTGTTTATAAAAACTCCTTCAGGACTTAGTAATATAATTACATACACAAAAATTATGAAACAAGTTTCAATGGGTGTATATCCTAAAACACATATTGTCTGTCTATGGGTATGTGTTTTTTATTTATAAAATCACATAAAAAACTGTTCGTGGGAATAATAACAAATATTGCAGTTATATTGAGTTAATGAAAGGGACATACAAAAATATACTTTCCGTTTAAAATGGGGACACATAAAATTTTTCAAAATTAAATATCTTGAAATACGTTAGGATTACAACAATTTGGTAAGAATAATGCTCTTTTGTAAATATAAAGGCAAATACAACGATATCCCTTAGATTTAAATTCGTTGAATAATAAAAGAGATATGAACATTTTTGCTGTGGTAATCGTCATAACTTTCTTAGTTTTAGTATAAGTCCCTAAGGGATTTTTGTAAACATCCTGTATTAAGAAATATAATAAAACATAGACATAGGTGTTGTGCCTGAAATAAAGTGTGGAAATAATGTTTAAGTGTTATTATATAACCAGCACTGTAATACATTTGAGGGAGGATTTTTGATCATTTATGATAAAAATGCTGTTCTCTACTTTGATTTACGTATTAAAATTATAGTCTGTCACAAATTTCGTATTTTGTTTAATTCTTTACACTTATTAAGACTAAGGTCGGTAAAACTATTTACTCACACACGAAATTTAGTCCCCTTGTTTATTTGAGTTAAAAGTACACATTTGTACATTGTTATGTTATATTTATAACCATTAAATATCACAAGTGGTTAGCAGTTCTATCTTATAAGATACCATTGATGCAAAACGTGTCTAATATAAAAATAATAGTACACTAATCCATTTATAAAACACTGTCCGGCACTAGATTATCAATATTACCTAAATAGTTTCATCTATGTTGAGCATTATATTTAATTTGTTTTTAAATTACAAGTATCAATTTAGAGCTTAATTTTCATTCTTTGGTTGATCCTTTAGGGTTAAATTGAATAATCCATTCTAATTCAACTTTGAAATCATAAAATACTTTAACGGTGCAAATTCTCTAACACGTCACGCTTTGAGTAAGACTCGTGGTGACTTTTGATTTTATCTCTTTCTTTAAGCACAATATTTTTCACATTCCTGCACAATATTACTACTACACTTGGTTATCAACGTCAGTCTCTTCCGAAGGGATGGGATTCGGTCCGGGTCCTACATCCTTGATCTGTTCCTGGACTGTCTTGAAGCTGCTTTTGATGCTGTCTAGAGCCTGTCCCAATCCACTCTTGATCTGATTGAACTCCTGGGTGACCAGCGAAAGCCGCCCTAGCAGATAATTGAGGTTGTCGTCTACCTCCCCCATACGTCCGGTGATCTGCCCCACCTTGCCCTCCATGCTGTCCATGGTCTGCAGGCTGCCGTTCACGTAAGCGTCTGTCTGCTGCTGGAGACGATCCAAGGCCCCAGCTGACGCCGTCAACTGCTGGTACATAATCCCGATCTGTCTCCAAACCTGACTTATCTCGTGTTCAATCTTTGAACTCAAATTGGTCAACCCTCCGTTTTGATTATCCAATATAGTGAATGATATATTATCAAACCTTTTATTCACCGTCATGTTCAAATCCTTCATCTGGAGTTTAACTAAATCCCCGATCTCTAGGAGGATCTGGTGAACTCCGTATTCGATCCTTCTCTTCGTGTCCAGGACATTGTCTGCTGTCTGAATCATCACTTGCTCCACTTTAGCCAGACCTTTCACTTCCTTCAGGAGCTGTTCGTAGCTTTTCTGGACGTCTCCGTAGAAACCCTCAGCCAAGACGCTCGCATCCGTCATGGTTTTGTGGAGTTCCTCTTGACCTGTCGTAATGGACTTGTGGGCGTCGTCCAGCTTGTTCTGCACCTTAAGGAAACCCTTGTCGGTGCTTGCGACCAGCTCGTACTTTATCTCCTGGATTTGCTCGTGGGTAGTGTTGAGCAGACCGGTGACTTCCTCCTTCGTTGCCAGGGCATCCACGCTACGAGCCACATTCTCGGTCATCTGCTTGATCTCAGTGAGGGCATGCTCATGTCCGCCCAAGGCACCGAGGAACATGGAGTGCCAGTCGTGCTCCGGCTCGGCGGTCTGCAGCCTAGCGAGTTGAGTGTCTATGTGGCTTATGATGGCAGTGGTATCTACGGCGGCCACAGCTGTGGAGGTTGGCCGCAGAAGGTGTACTTCCAGTCGCTCCACTGACGAGGCGAGGTTGTCCACTCGGGCACTAAGAGCCGCTTCCATGGCGTCCACCCTCTCGTTGCCTCCAGAAGGACCGTCCTTTCTACTGGAAATATTGTACACCAAGGATTCCATATTGGTCATCCAGGTTTGTATCGACCCTTGCATCGTGTCCACTGTGTAGACATTTTTGTCCTTGTCGTTGCTCTGAAAAATATGATAATAAGTCAAGCTGAGTTTCAATAAATTAAAAAAGATAAAGATTATTCTCTAGCATCATGAATTAGATTATTGGAAAGCTTAACAATTTAAAGATTCAATTTATACTTTTTACAAAATTGTCATTGTCCATGGTCATTTTTTAAAGGATAATAGGATTTCAAACATCTTGTATTATTAAATGTTATAAAAGTAGACACTACGTTTCATGATTGCTATCCATCCACTTCTTCAGGCGTTAAAAAAAAACCTTAAGACAAGCATAAACGTACACAAGAAATTAAACTCTTAAGAGTTTAATTTGACAACAGAACTAGTTGTACGTTAAATTCGAAGCACATAACTGTAAGTCTAGACTGGTTTGATGAACCTGAACAATGTCACTGTAGACGGCCAAACTCACAACATTAATTTGAGATCCAGAACCAAAACGTAAGGCCAAAGGCATCTTCCCTTTACCCTTCTCCCTCCAGAGCATTTCCTCCCTGCTCTCTTTGTATATACTTACTTGCCGCGATAACGCCGGAAGTGCCGAAATTGATTTTCTCTCCAGACTCTCACCTTTCCTGGTGCCTGTGAATGTATTACTTGGTGTCTGACAGTGACATTTTTTAGGTTAGTTAACAGTCTGTTCTTGTTTTTTGACGTACAACTTGTTCCATTGTTAAGTTCATCGTCATATATTTGATTTGTTTGGTCTTTTAAGTCTATTGTTCTTATTTATTAAGATTTTTTAAACCTAAAGTAAAAGATATATTCCAATCTTCGAAACATCCTTCGTTTGAAGTTTGTTTTTACAATATTAGGATTGTCAAGGAAACAAAATTTTTCAGGATATCGTTCAGTAATACTACGTTTCGAGATCTGCAATCTGATCACGTGAACAACCAACCCAACACAAAACTGCAATCAGTTAAAATAAACCAAACATATTAGATCGTTGTGACACGCACAAGTCAGGAATCAAAACAACAATTTTTTGTATGTCACCTTCATAATAGAGTAAACCTGAAACAAGCACTTAACATTAACAAAACACTAATTATAACTGAACTAAATACAGAATGCAGGTCACAATAGGTCACCAACCTACCATGAAGAACCGATGGTTGTTGCAATTCTTGACTTATACGTATCACAACGCTCTGGTATGATTAGTATATTTAAACCTATAGCGTAGTTGTGTGTTGGGTTGGTTATTCACCTGAAGAAGAGATTATATTACATATTTCGAAACGTAGCGTTACTGATTTTTTGAATCAATGAACTTATTTTATCAAGGGCAAATTATGTTTCCTTCGAAATTTACTGTTTTATTTTTGTTCCGTTGAAAATTTCTGGAATATTATGACAAAATCTACTACCAGTTGGATTATCTATACTAATTGATACTCACTTAAAGAGTTTCATTAAAATTATTGAACTATTGCATTGTGTAGTTTCTTTGCCCACTGACAATAAAACCGAAAATCCAACTTGAGAGGAGATTCCACGTATATTACTATTTACACAAAAAGGTTCTTTTATTTTACAGCTAAGCCTATTAGACACTGATTTTATAAATAAAAATATATCAAGTTTTTGTAGACTTTATAATTTTTAAAGTTTCTAAAGTTTGGCTCTAACTCAATATTTTGTTTATAAGTAAAAGTAGACCAATAAAATTGTAGTGTTATACCCTTAATAAATTACTAGCTTGTCGGTTATGCTTCATATTTTTACTTAGCATAGCATGGGGGAACTTTCTGTAAAAGAAAATCTTTTTCCAGTCACATGGGTTTGTGGTAATTTATCCTTTTAACAAAAATGCAATGTACGTATATTTGGGTATTGGATTAATATGAAATAATAATTTGTAGGTATGACGTCAACAGAAGATGTTATTTTGACCTTTGTCAAACTTTTTCATTTCAATTGAAAGTAATATATATATATATACATAGTATGATATATATATACATAGTTGAGCTCTTGGCATTAGACCCCACAATAGATGACACACTAATTTCTTTACCTAAAAATGTATACTAGAACAATTACATTTTTGTATTAATGCCCGTTTATTGATTAATGAGTCCTCAATTTTCAACCTTAGTGTACTTTGACCCAGACCTAAGGGGGTCTCACCTGTTGATTGACCTTAGCCTCCAAGTTTCTGAGACGCTCGTCCAGCCGCGTGAGTGTGGCAGCTACGACATTAGTGTTCTGCTCCAGTGTTCTCTGACGCTTGTCCAGGCTGGAGAGAGCCTTCTTCAGGTGATCTCCCAGTACCCTCTCCCTGTACTCGTGGCGCTCTAGCTTGTCCGTACTGTCCCTGAACATGTGGATCAACGACAGGATAGCGTCTCGAATATCCTCGTTCCTGGAACACGTTAAGATAAGTTTTTCTTTATCATCCGTTTTCGAAACAGAGAAGTTGGTCATATCAGCCATTCATCTTTTAACTTCTTATATTTAACTGTGTATTGTTGTCATATTGAGTAATTTAGGTAAATTCCAAGGAGAAATGAACCCCCCAAGGAGAAATAAATAGGATTGCATCTACTTGTGATTATAAAGATTATTTACAATTCAACTGGGGTATGTCAATTGAAATGAACGATCATATTAGAATTATTCAAATCAAATGTCAAATCATTGCCGTTATTTACAACAGATTTTGGTTACTTTATTTTACAAATAAATATAACAATGATACTCTCTAACTAATAATCTTTGATGCTCTCTGCAAGTAAAGCCATATAAGACTGATTATATTTTAGATATTCAGGTGCAGTACTAAATAAATTATTTAAATTAGTAGAGAGGTAATTATGATTACACCTCAATCCTATGTGGCATTTTGAATACATGCAGGATTCTTAAAATGTTATTTTGTGGAAAAATAATTGAAAACACAAATAGTTTGTAGATGGTATATATTTTACAACGACGTTTTATGGTACATGCAAACTTTAGATATACGTGATGAAAACTTGCTGTATGATAAAAATAAACCACTAATCACCAAAACAACTACTTATGGATAGTACATTTGTACAAAGTCTTTTTTCTAATCTCATTTAAGCCTCAGCGTCAGCTATGCCGTCTTCGAATTGCACTGGTTTATTACAATTATTACAATTTTTTGGAGCTCCCCGGGATTCGAACCCGCGATCTCTCTGTTAGAGATCCCAGATTATAACCACTAGTCTACGGAGGAGGACTTGTACACGGTCAATGTAAACGACACTCAAATTTACGACATAAATTGTAAATGTTTTAGTATCATTACCATATGATTGATAATTTGGAAAAAGACAGTTGGCAAATCATAAGTTGTCTATTAGTTAAACTTTTTGGCTTTTACAAACGAAATTTCTCTTTATGCATAAATTAAAACTATTGCAACTTTCAAATAGTTTGTAATCACTTACATTTAAACAAAAACCACATTTCTTTATTAGTAATACAATAATATAATAATACAATACATACAATAATACAACGAGATAAGTAGAATAATATTATCATTACTGACAATGATATAATTTTGACTCGTTCCACAAAACGCTGTTATCGCCATTCGTCGACGGTATCTGCCCGGAAGGCTTTGTCGGAAAGAGATAAAGCCTTGTCAATCTGGGTCATTTGCATCTCTGAGAAAAACAACTGCCTACTGAATCATGTGATTGGAGCGTTGTGATAAATGGCACAAAGCGTATATCTAATATTGAGAGAGACTTTGAGAAATTGGATCGGTGAAGGTGAATATTTTAACTATGGGTGAAGCCAATAGAAAGGGCAGTTTTGATTATATTAGGTTAGGATGGGATAACACGTCCTATAAATATTCAAATTAACTTTTAAACGACATTGGGAAGAGTTTTAGGACGATTACGATCGTAAAATCTGAAGCAGTATTAAGGTGTCTCTGATTGTAATCCTCGTACTGGATAATGGAGTAGCTTCTGACATGGTTTAATTACTCCCACATCTGACACAATGACAAGGCCGTGAACATCCCTCCCCCCTCCACCGTAAGTCCCTGTTCTCGGTAACTAACCAGCTGTTCACTTGCCGTCCTTTGAAGTTGGCCCTTGTAAACATGGTAGGTGAAAGGTGTAATGTGTGTAAGTGTAAAAACATAATAACCTAACTACAATACGTATATGGTTGGATAGATTTTCCTATTACTCTCGTTTGAATGTACCGGTCTGTTTAAAAATTTCAGAACTGTTTCACAAATGAGAATCGCATTTAACACCTGTATTGGGGTCTATTGGTGGTCTATCTATATTGAGTGCTATCGATTAGAGTACTTACCCTCTGTGCTGTACGGTATCTGCCGCAATCGACGTATTACAAATTCTCTTTTTTATGTTTAGATGACAACGAGCAGTGAGTAATTCACTGTGTTACGTTTATTTAAAACACAATTATATTCGATTATTTGTCACGTCATATTAGTCTTTATAATATAGAAGAACCTATTCTTTCCTCTTGAAATCGAGAGATGATTTTATGGTGGCCAGATAAAGAGAGTGAACGTTTCCACTTCCAGATTCTGTATTTGGTTACCTAAATGGATAAACGGATTTCACATTTACTAAATGTGTCTGACATTTGATTGTATGTGTGTCGAGCCAGTAAAAACATGATCTGAAAAATGTTTCGTTTCACATGTTTAACCCTTTTGATATCCTTCCATTTTCAATTTCCACCAAAACTAAACTAGCATGGTTACGAATGATTTTTATTTACTTTTTTAGTATGTAAAAACACAGATTATTGTCAGTCTAGGTATAAAAACGCCACTTAAGACCAATTTTGAGGGCTCTTGCAAGAATTCTAGAGAAACTTACTGCAGCTGAAAGTGTGATATTTATGAATTGATTGAAATTATTTATGAATACTTGAGAAATATCACAAAGTATGACATATAGCACAAAAACGCAGAAAACAGCTTAGAGTAGTGGAGCAACAATGAGGAATAGGGTATCTCGTGAAACCAGCAGCCAATCAAGACAAGATTAGAAACAAAGGTAGATTGGATAGATTGGATATGGTCCATATAGAATTAACCAGTCTAGAATCTGATGCTGTTGCAGACTTGACTCTGATGTCGAAACGATGCGGGGGGTTCGTTTTGAACTTCTTCGTTCTTCATCGCCGACTACATTTTGATCCCTTCAGACGAACATGTCTGCAGATTTCACGAGTTAAGTCGGCAACAACATCAGATTTCAGATGCTGCACGTAGATTCCCACCATAGCCGTGTTGCTACACCGTGCTTTGGGATCATCATCGTAGTGCACTCAAATTGTGCATCTGATGACACAATGAGAATACCTCTGCACCTGGATTTCATTACTTTTTGTAGTCTGAATATCTCTGATGTCAAAACGATGCGGGGGTTTCTTTTTGAGCTTCTTCGTCGCCGACTACATTTGGATCCCTTCAGATGAACATGTCTGCAGATTTCACGAGTTAAGTCGGCAACAACATCAGATTTCAGATGCTGCACGTAAGATTCCCACCATAGCCGTGTTGCTACACCGTGCTTTGGGATCATCATCGTAGTGCACTCAAATTGTGCATCTGATGACACAATGAGAATACCTCTGCACCTGGATTTCATTACTTTTTGTAGTCTGAATATCTCTGATGTCAAAACGATGCGGGGGTTTCTTTTTGAGCTTCTTCGTCGCCGACTACTTTTGGATCCCTTCAGATGAACATGATTGCAGATTTTACGGGTCAAGTCTGCAACAGCACCAGATTTCAGATGCTGTACGTAAGAGGAAGATGAACTTGAGCTAGGAACTAGAAAGAACAGTAGCGGAAGCTTCTTTAAGAGAACAGCAATGATAAATAAGTAATACTAAGAAAAAAAAGAGAAGAAACTGTAAGTAGACATTTATGAGCGTAACGCAGATTGATCAGTTTGACAGGAAATATAAATGTTGACTTACGAGACACCTCTGGGTGTAGCAGACGACACGCTCCACAGCACCAGGAACACAAGCGGTACGCACTTCATGGTGGGTCACAACTGGAACAGTTACACATCACGTGATTAGTATCAGAAATTTAAAGCATACTTGTGGTTTTTTTACACAACTTTATAAATACTCCAGGAGCCAAGAACCAATCTGCACTGTATGCACGCAACCTTCTTTATGTTCCTTCCAGTAATATACTTAAAGCAGATCGCGAGTCACATAAATAATAGTTATATCACCGTTTTTCACATAGATAAATATACCACCTTAAGAATGTTAAACTCAGCTGCAGTTCACCTTCCACTTATTGCAGCGTCTGAAATCTAACTTTGATCGATTTGACTGTTGGAATCTGGAATCAACATCCATCTGAAGAGATTCCCTACAGTTGGCGACGAAGAAGTTCAAAACGAACTCTCTTCATCGTTTCGACATCAGAGGCACCTTTTTTCTTTACTTCAAGGGGAGAGGAAAACCTCTACCAGATACCTAGAGGGTGCCGCCTATCCTTGACGGTTCCCCCAGGCATGTGAGGCTCTCACCCACTAAAAGCCTCCACCCTACGATCTTCATCCTGCAAGAGTCGGGACCACCAGACGGTATTACTTCAGCTCTTGCAGGGTCTTTTAGCTGTCAGTTAATTCATTGCTTCATTTTTGAGTCGGTTTCCCATGGCTCGTCTCTGGCTTTACGTGTCATGATTTTCTTAATCATTCGAGCTACGTCCTCCCGTGCCCTTTCACTCTTCAACATCTTCCCACAATGTTGTCCACATTGAGTTGCTGCACCCCATTTCTTCCCTCTGCCTGTCACCGTCTGCATATAAAGAATATACGTTCCGCTGTTTCATAGAGGCCCCTGAACTGCAAAAAAATGAAACCAAGATGAAGTGGTGCTCTCATCGTCTCATCAGGTACACACTTGAGAGCACTGCGATGTTTCTAAGACGATCTCAAATCACGGTTGAGCAACCGAGTTTTCTACAAATAACGTAGAGCAATGTTGGAAAGGACTGATTCAATAAGAATGTTAAGTTCAGCTCCAGTTCATCTTCCACTTATTGCAGTGCTGTACGTTATGTGTAGACAATTCGGTTGCTTCACCGTGATTTGAGATCGTCTCAGAAATATCGTAGTGCACTCAATTTGTGAACCTGATGAGACAATGAGAACACCACTTCATCTTGATTACATTTGTTTGTAGTCCAGGTATCTCTGATATCGAAACGATGTAGCGAGTTCGTTTTGAGCGTTTCGTCCCCGACTGTATTGGATCTTCTCAGATGGATGTTGATTCCACATTCAAGGAGTCAAATCTGTCACAGAGTTAGACTTCAGAGCTGCACTAAGTGGAAGGTGAACTGGAGCTGAACTTACATTCTTATTGAATCAACCCTTCCCACCATTTCTCTACTTTATGCGACCAGCTATACGTCCAGTATACGATGACGCTGGTTGGACATTTATTTACGACTTCGACGGTTGCTTTAAATTTCTCAAGTTAAGAAAAATATTATCTAAAAAATTATCAGTTTATATTTAAAATTCTATTATACCTTTACAGTTCGACCTCTACCAAAACTAGCTCTATTTCAATCTGGACCTCCTTTACATAGAGAAATCCATGGTTGTGTGCTTATTTAATGCAAGACGACTCCCTAGGGCTATTATTACCACATTAAATATTGCAAAATTTGTTTTGAAAAGAATTAAAACTTACATTTCCAAACACTACATTAAGATTGTTAATTCACTTTCTGTCCACAAATATAGCACAAATTTTAGCCTGTGACATTTGAATTAAAAACATTTTTTAATTGTTTAATAATTACAGATATGCCATAACTGGTTGCATCTTCCAAAGAAATGTAGATTTAGATCCCTACCTATTTGTGTTTGTCTGAAACATCCTATCCAGCACAGTCTGTCTCAAGAAACGTGCTTGTCATGTATCTAAGTCTACCTAAAGTCTACTAAGCCCAGCGTGCTACTCGTGCCATACTTACTCGGCTTACCATTTACTCAGTAAGGACGTTTCATAAAGATAAGTAAATTTTCATCGCACTGAAAATGTACAAGTTTAAATAATACTTAATTAATGTTATGAATACAGTAATACAGCATCAATTAAAAAATTATTAATTTGTGATATGAGCCATCCAGACGACACAGTTACGCAACAAAGTGCAGAGTATATAATTTTAGAATTTTCCATTTAATTAGAAACAAATTTCTTAATAGAATTTAATACAGTATAGCTGATGTTACGCTTATGTTGGTATGAGATACACAAACAATGCTTACTGTGTATCATCGTGGATACATGATTAAATACGATCAATATTCTTTATCCTTTAATGCTATCAAACAATTAATATGTAAATAATGTTTTACTAGAATAAATCGTTAAATATATTTACCCATTAATATATTTTAATTATGGTTAATTAAAATATATTAATGGGTAAATATTTTTATATAAAAAATTTAAAATAATAAATACTGTTTGGTTGTTCATTTTTTAAACTACCTTTAAGCACCAACTCACGCAGGTATTACACGCAAAAATCGCAATATACGAACTGAGAATATAGAATTGTTGGGGATGAATGTACATTCGAGGAGTGTGTGATACCAATACTCTGCTGAGAATATAGAATCGTTGGGGATGAATGTAGATGCGAGGAGAGTGTGTGACACCAATACTCTGCTGAGAACATAGAATTGTTGGGGATGAATGTAGATGCGAGGAGAGTGTGTGAACAACCAATACTCTGCTGAGAACATAGAATTGTTGGGGATGAATATAGATGCGAGGAGAGTGGTGTGAGACCAATACTCTAATGTGAACAAACTGGTAGAATATGTCGAGGAAGAATATAAATGGAGGAATAGTGTGTGAGAACCACATATCTTCGAGTGGCGATGTTAGGATAAATCGACAAGGGGAAGCTGCAGCTACCATTTCTCCTCATATAATTCTTTCCTAATGTTCTCTCGTCGTCCATTTTCTGCCTCTTGAACATACTTTCAACGATCATTGCGTAAATATCAAGGAATTTAACACTATTCAATTAAAGTATAAAGGAGCTTATTGATTAATACTAAAATACAATAAATAATAAGAATTACTTAATAATAAAATGAAATATGTAAACTCAACATTTTACATTTTATAATATTATGGCTAAATTACTAATAATCGTGCATTGAATACATTAGTGTTTTTTCACCTTTCTCTTTAGCAGATTTTGCTTAGATACAGGCAATTATTTTAGTAATTTTAAAAGTATAAGTTATCCTTAGTAGACCAAATATTCTCAAGCGATATCATAATTGAAGAACAATTCGATTGTTGTTTTATTTGAAAACTTAAATAAATTACTATTCCTACCTAACATATATTTACACCTTTAATAACTTTTTGCAGGATAAGGGTACGTCTGGTTTAATTAGGTTCTTCGGAGATATGTATTATGGTAAGAGAATAAGTATAGGATAAATTAAAATTATAAAGGTTCAGTTTTTTGACATACAGAATTAGCTTGAAGCTGTGAGTTACATTCTTTTAATCATACTTAATTAATTTCTCAATGAATTATTACAAAATAAAATTAGCTTAATACAAGAGTTTTTTAATATCATAACTGTTCTTTTTCGGATTTTTTGTAAAACGGACCAATATTCCGTAAACTAGCAGCTGAAACGATAGCGTAGGATATCAGTCGAGGGGGCGGCACATATTTATACAGAGTGTTTCAGTAAAGGTGTTCCAATTACTTTGGGATTTTGCTTTACACACAAAAATGAAAAAAGCTCAAACGAAAGTATATCCTAAAACCTTTAGTTTCCGTCTATCTGTCTGTATGTGTTTTATATAAAAAATCGGTTAAGATAAAGTTATGAAACTTAATAATTGCATTAACCTTTGGTAGACCTTTTTGAAAATATAATATTAACTAACTCCTTTTACTCGTTTCAAAATGGCTTCTGTTTTTTAAATTTTTTACAAATACAAAAAACCATTATAGTTCTAAAAAATTCCTATAAGATACCAATTATTTAGTCGTTTTCATACCAGTTCCAACGGTAACTTTTTGAAAGAAATCCGTCAATGCATAAGCGAAAATTTTTAAGATTCCAAACTTTTTGAAATTATTATGATAATTTCAACGGTAGTTTTACCAACGAAATCCGTCAACGCATAAGCGAGCACGGACACTTTATAAAGATAACGCTTACACAAGGCGGGAGCACCAAAAATGTCCCAGTTTGAGAAGTAGCAGTTGTTTGTTGAGTAACACTTTTACTAACACCCTGTATAAGTCTGCCCGCTCGATATATTGAGACAAAACTTGCTTATAGGCTTTAAAATTTGCATAAAGCTTCAATCTATACAACCAATATCGAGTTTGTTGACAATGCTTGTCACACCGTTTAGGATTGGCTAAGCGTTATTAAACATGTTTTACATTGGTTTTGTGATGGCAGTAAGAATAGTGTAAAACAAATAGATTTGTAAACAAACTGAGTAAGATCACATGACTTTGTAAAATGTAACATATAATCACATGCAGCTTAATGGAATGAGCTATAGATTTGAAATTTTGCACAGAACTTTAGTGAAGTCGCGTGACACGCGATAACTGGGCAGTGATAGAACACAGAATTGTAAAAGTGAAAATTGTATAAGATTTATTTTGGAATGGAATACAGTTCCCTCTCGCCAAAGCCTGCACCGCAGTTCAATTCAGCCTTGTGTTATGGCTACTGCAGCATTGAATGTTCGTATACTAACATTAAATAATGACTTTATTAATTCATAATTGAACGAATCAACAGGACAATTTAATTTAATAACCACTTAAATAGACTTTTTAGATTTTATTACGTATGTCTTGATAAAACATAAAATATTAGTAGTCCAGTCCATACTTAAATACACCATAGCACCCATAACTTCTCAAATACCAATAAATTTAACTTAATAAACCTATTTAAACTATACAACGATGGCCATTTATGCAAATACATCTAGTATTGTCTGAAGCTTTTATTGTTCTATGTTTTAGTATAGAAATTTAAACATTCTCCCTCCATCCTATCTTTAATTATATAAAATAATATTGGGTAAACTATTCTTTCATAAATTATTTTGTATTCTACATATTATATTATTTCAAAGATTCTACAGTATAAATATACGTAGAGGACATTTATTAAACATTTACTTATATGACTAACACAATATGCTTTCATATTTTATCGGCAAGGAGATGAAAATCTCACATAGGATAATTTACATCAAATGTTTGCTGAGAATTTAGTGAAGACTCTCCCTCCAGCTTCTGTTGAACCAAAGCCGAGTCCTGTCTGTCTGTACGCAGGATAACTCTCAAATGAATTGATCTAACACATGCTTTCATATTTTATCGGCAAGGAGATGAAAATCTCACATAGGATAATTTACATCAAATGTTTGCTGAGAATTTAGTGAAGACTCTCCCTCCAGCTTCTGTTGAACCAAAGCCGAGTCCTGTCTGTCTGTACGCAGGATAACTCTCAAATGAATTGATCTAATTTGACGAAATTAAATCAAATTTTTAGTGAGTATATAGTGGGGACTCTCCTACCCAGTTCCTGTTGAACAAAATCCGAATTTCTGTCTGTACGCAGGATAACTCTCAAATAAAATAATATACATTGTTTACGTTTGGTACGAAACTTTACCTCCACTATCTTTACGATTTTACTGAAAATGGCCCAAATCGTTCTGTAGGGCATCCTGATTTCTGTCCGCCTAAAGAGTGACCCTAACTAATTGTTCTTTTGATTAACCATGTTAACAACGAGAAAAACTCGAAATAAAATATGATCAAACAAAATGAAACATATTGTAAACATCGATCGTGTGAAATCTTCCAGTAGTTTAGTACCATATGCGATGAAGTGACTTTACATATAACGTACAGAAGTGGTATTAAGGGTTGAGTCAACGCGAATGTCATCAACCATTTCATCTTCCACTTAGTGCAGCGTCTGAAGACTAACCCTGTGACAGATTTGACTCCTGGAATCTGGAAAGATCCGTCTGAAAAGATACAAACACAGTCGGCGATGAAGAAGCTCAAAACGAACTTTTTACATCGTTCGACATCGGATACACACAGACCACAAACAAATGGAATCCAGATGAATTGGTGGTGCTCTCGTTGTCTCATCAGGTGCAAAATTGATTGCACTAAGATGTTTCTGACACGGTAGAGCCACCGAGTTTTCTATACCATAACGTATAGACCAAAGGCGTTAAGAGCGATTTGGGATCCGTCTCTTCGAGCGGATGTTGGATCCAGATTGTATGAGTCAAGTCTGTCATAGCGTTAGACTTCAGACGTTGCACTGGGTGGAAGATGAAATAGAGCTGACATGACATTATAAGTGGCTTTGTTGAATTATTTGGTTTCATTCAAAGCTTAACTGGTCATGTCATTTTCCTACCGAACTAATCGGTAAAAATATTTTTTATTGTGTTTTAGGCGGGCATTACTGATGAAGCAGGTATCCCGTGTATAGTTTTCTTGTTTAAAGGAGAAGCCAATCCCCTTTTATGCCTTATTCTGCCCGTTTTCATGGGCCACTGGCCTGTTCGAGGATCTTATCAAACAGAATAAGGGGGAGAGTCGATACAGTACAAGGGCGAAGGTACTGATAAAAAGTGCAAGGGTCCCAGACAGGATTTGAACCTGCGCTATCTCTAACTTAGACTGAAAGTCCAACGTTTTAGACCGCGCGGTCATCAGCACTCCCAAGAAAGTACAAAAGTGTGAACTCATTTTCTTGTGCAATATATAAAGATAATTTATTGTATGTAAATTATTTACAATTATTTTCTCATAACATAACATATCTTTATCATACGAATAAAGATAAGTACTTTAATAAGTATTAGAAGAACATTTTTTTAAACTGCGTGGGTAGCCACGGGTAACAGCTAGCACAACATGTAATTTCATATTGTATACTGTGATTCGGTACAGAATAAGTTTAAAGTGATTAGTCACACGATTCTTTAATAGTTTACAAAAAGTATTTATGTTCCTACATTATCGTAAGTCAAACTGTCAAATAGATACGATTCGAGATACAAAACTATTGTTTAAACGTCAGCTGTTTGACTTCAGGCTCTATAGATATAGGTCCACTTGAACTTAGTTTCACAAGGATCTAGTTTTGAAAACAACATTGCAATTTCTAATAAAAATTATTCTCCATGTTTGGAACCCCTATAAATAAATATTGTACCGACGAAATTAGCATTTCTAAGTGCCTCCACATCATCTGTTTTGAAGTTAAGAGACCAAAGTTCTAAGTATTCAATGCTAAGAAGAAAATTTTCAGAACGGTTAGTAGTTTACAAATAAATGAGAAAGTAGCGATCGAACTTGTGTCACAAACGCACAGCTAACTGTGGATTCGGATCATCTCCAAATTGGTCTGATGGTAATTCGTAATTGTAGTAATTAGTAAAGCGACCCCTAACACTCATTAGCATACGGAAGCTCTCAATCAACCTAGTTTTCCAGAGTCCTAGATAACCTTGTGTACATCGATCGAATACAATGCGGATACTATACTAGTGTACTTGTGCTACTTTAGGAGACGGGTTATGTCACAATTAGGCTCAATATGAGTTATTAGTAGTTAACTGAGAAATAAATCTAAGTTTGTACCGTTATTTAGTTGCGTTATATATATTTTTCGCAACCATGTTACTCCTTACTGGTTAGTATAATTTTTCTCCGATGTTCTTGGAACTAAATTATTGGCGGAATAATAACCTAATTAGCACGCGTAGTAATTTTTCTCTCTTGAAATTTGTAGCTGATGATCTTGCTGCCGAAAAACTCCTAGCGTGCCTTCTCCACGAGATCAAGTTCTTGTTTAACTTCGAGCACTTATAGTATTCATGTTCTAAGCTTCTAGCCTTCTAATCTCTCTTGTTGTGACTACAGCTGCAATGTCGAGCCAAGATGCTGACGCCGCGTTGTGTGAGTCGACATCAAAGTGGAGGAAGTCAATTTTAAGTTTTATTAAACGATTAAGTTCGTAGGCAAAATTCTAAAGAACATTGGAACCATTAGGCCCACCCAAAAATTATTATTATTACTATAATTTGGCAGCAACTTGGCAAGCCATTATTTTACTTTTACATCTAGAAGTGGTGCTTGTAGGTTTATTTGCCACAACTAAACTTATAAGTAAACTTTGCAAATAAAGTTTTATTACTACGACCTCATAGATTTCCAACCCCATCCATTCGTTAGAGGTTAATGGAGAGATATTTATTATTGAAAGTATTGTTTAGCGATAAAAATGACAATAACAATTTTATTTGAAGATAGGTAGACTCCAACATGTATTGCAATGTAGGTGAAAAGGTATTCTCATAATCTTATCAGGTGCACAACCATATATTGCACTACATTTTGTAGTCTCTGATGTCGTAACGAAGAGTTCGTTTTGAGCTTCATCATTCTTTGTAGCCGACTATTTTTGGATTCCTTCAGACGAACATGACTCCAGAATTCAGGAGTTAAGAATGTGACAGCATCAGATTTCCGATGCTGCACGTAAGAGGAAGGTGAACTGGAGCTAAACTCTAACTCAAAACATGCAATATAATCTTTGCGGCTATGCATTTAACAAAGGGTACAGCGAAAAGAGTCTAGACTTTTATATTTAAACACTGCTATAAAATTCGACTTCATGGACAAAGATGTGAATGTATTATTTGGCAATATACAGGGTGTTTCCTAAAGGTGTTTCAATATTGTGGTATTTTGTTCTAGACGTGAAAATGAGCAAAAAACTTCATATGGAGGTATGTTTTTCCGTCTATCTGTCTGTATGTGATTTTTACCAAAAAAGTTATATCTTTTATACCAGTAAAGATAAAGTTATGAAACTTTGCAGTTGCATTGGCCTTTTGTATGCCCATTTGAGAAAAAAATATGAACAGATTATCTTTACCCGTTTCAAAATGGCAGCCAATCATAAATTTTGATGTTAAATTCCGCAACGGGTAAAGATAATTTGTTCATATTTTTTTCTCAAATTGACATACAAAAGGCCAACACAACTGCAAAGTTTCATAACTTTATCTTTACTGGTATAAAAGATATAGCTTTTTTGGTAAAAATCACATACAGACAGATAGACGGAAAACTCAAAGTTTTAGGACATACCTCCATATGAAGTTTTTTGCTCATTTTCACGTCTAGAACAAAATACCCACAATATTGGAACACCTTTAGGAAACACCCTGTATATTAAGAACTATTTCATATTTAGATGTTAACTTTATTTCAACATAGACAGGAATGAGTTTTATGATTGTACATTTTCAATGGTGGAATTAGGGTGACGTAATTCCTTTTCGTCTGGCGGGGGATTTAAATGTGAATTTTTTGTGCGATTGTCTGTCTGTCTATCTACCTATCCACAGAACATCTCGAGGATGAAATGAACTACAGACTAACTGTGGTTTGACGTACTCGTATCTTGTAATGTAATAAATATGTATTAAAAATTAATGTACAAAATATAAAGGCACTAACATAAAATACTTCCCAACGAAGGAGTTGGCAAAAATGAGATGCTTACAAAAAGTTTGTTCCGGATGCGCCTAAGTTTACACACCACTTTGGCTCCGTAAACTAAAAGCCCTACGGCAAACAACTTCTTCATTCTTTCCGACATTTCTAGACTTAAAATACACAGAGATGTGTTTTTCTAGCAGGCGATAATTTTCAGAGCGTTTTTCGTCTGATTATTACAAACTTACAACTTTACTTAGCGCTTTGAAGTAAAGTATTCAGGCAGATTAATATAATGTTATGGACATGATGTTGGCCAACTTCGAAGAAAATTACCCTTTGCTTAGCGTTTTAACAGAAATATTCGTGTACGGAATAATGTTTAATTTATGTTAAAACAGCAAAATGAAAGAATTTGTTTGAGCTGTTCCGTATGCCTGAAAGTAAGTATAGGACTGAAACTAATCTTAAACATGTAAATGAAGTTTAAAAACCCATATCCCACAATATAAAACTCCAGCATTAATAGTTATAATTGAGTTGCAGACTTAGAATTAATCGTATATATTTTAGAATGTATTAAGAATATGTCCAACATATTAATGTGTCAATACTTGAGTAAACTTAGCTCTTACACCCACCAAACCACATATTAGACCTAAATTCAGCAGGTAGTGTAAGAAAACAATTAACAGAGATGCAGAAGTTAAACATTACGACCCTCAAAACCAACTAAAGGGGTAGATAGGGTTGTAGAGGCAATTCGTTAGGGTCAATATGTATTCTTGCTTTAGAAGGACAGCTATCTAACATTTCTTTGTATGTCCTTCCTTTCCATTCATCTTTATTAATTGCCCCGTTTTTCATATATGTTACTGATAATATAAAATATTCTCCAATAAATAAGTGAATTATTGTAAAAGATATTGTGCATGTTGATACGAAGGTATTTTAAGCTAAATCTTGCTGATAGGCTGCAATCAGGCCAATGAAAATGCATTTATTCGAATGACTTTTTACTTGTATTCTTATGTTGAGGTACAATTCCCAAAAGCCACATAAAGTTATTTTTGGGAAATTAATACATTAAAAATATATGTACAGCCTATAAAGGATATTACAATAATTAAAAAAAATACTATAGAAAACCTTGATAATTCGACCCACTACAAATCAAAATCCTTCATAAATCGATTCTTCCTTTGAACTTCTTATAACCGTCAATGTTGATTTCATATACAGGATGTTCAGTAAAAGTGTTCCTTCAACAGGAATATTAGTTGACCACAGTTGCAAGTATGTGTGGCCAACTCTAACCTAAAAAAACAACTAAAAACAAAGTTCACTTAAAAAACAAGAGTCCAGTCAACTTAGAAAAAAAAACTCGCTATCTGTGGCGCTTGCAAGGAAAAGTTATTTCATAGAGAAAATAAGGAGTTCATATGAGGGTATGTCATAAAACCATTCGTTTTGCCGTCTATCTGTCTGTATACGTTTTTTATCAAAAAATTATATCTTTTGAACCAGTTAAGATAAAATTATGAAACATTGGTAGACCTTTTTTGAAAATAAAATTATTTGAAAAATCCTTATACCCGTTTCAAAATGGTGGACTTTAGTCGGTTTTGAATTATTTTAATGGAATAATTTAAAACGTCCGCCATTTCGAAACAGTTAGAAGGATTTTGTTAATATTTTATTTTCAAAAAGGTCTACCAAAGTTGAATACAATTTTCTAGTTTCATAACGTTATCTTTACTGGTTGTAAATATATAACTTTTTTATGGAAAACACATTCAGACAGATAGATGAAAACTAAAGGTTTTAGGACATACCTCCATGTGAACGTTTTGGCTCATTTGTATGTGTAGAAAAAAATCCCAAAGTATTGGAACACTTTACTGAACACCCTGTATACAACTCGAATAGTTTGCTAAATACAACTTGATCAGTTTTTCCATTAACTTGAACTCTTTATATGAAACCTCCATAAAATTTCCTTCACAACTGGAAGTTTAAGAAGAGGCTCCTGAATGAATCAAGGTTCAGCAAATGCCCCATAAAAGCGACCCAATAGGTGTCATGAAGAGAATCTTCACCACCCCTCACCCTGCATTGTGAATTCACCTGTTTACTGCAATGTTTTGCACCTTGTTTTGTGATTTGCTTTCCTACTCATTTTGCGGGTGCGATGTACGAGTATTACCTACCGAGTGTTTTAATGAAAAATTAAATATTTTGACCTTGACGCTTTCATATGTCTTCTTTGATGGCAGATATTCTATGTATGTATTAAGTCAAAGAATAATTACGTTAGCTTTCTGCCTAGTAACACGATCTGGACTAGTTCAGTGACCTGGACCCACTATCGCGAGGTCGGTAATTTTCAATAACTTTAACCACGCTTACTCAGAGTATTAGATAACTAAAAACTTTCCCTATCACTTCAGGTTGGCTCATCAAGGCTCGAATGTACTACGTTTTTAGAGTCAGAAATAAATATAAGATAAAATGAGATTTACAGATTTTTTAAACGCATACGACATTGCATACTTGTATATGATTTGTTTTACACGTCCTAAATCATCTCATAGGCAGAGTTTATAAAGTCTAAAACCAAAATAGAACTAAGCCAATACCCAATCTATTTACTTAGTAAATATTGTATTCAGTTACACCAACACTGTTTGTATATCTTGACTGGCGGCATCATCGTTCGACATCTGCTAGGTTTGTACCATTGTATTCAGGCATCTCAATACTATCAGAAATATCTTTTCAGTATATCTTGAATGGGGCATCATCGTTCGACAACTGCTAGCTTTGTACCATTCTATTAATCTATTCAATACTGTCAGAAATATCTCAAATCAAATCAAATCAAATTTCTTTATTTGCCAAGACATGGTTAACATGTATAGCATGCGTCAAATGACGTTATTGTAACTAAAAATTTTTCCATCCGTTCTACATCAAAATCCTCAATCAAACATACAATTTCACCTTCATTCATTTCCTTTTATTCGCCAATCATCCCACCACCAGCGACGGGGCGACATACCTATTGGCTGGTCTCCCAGTTTTTTTGCCAAATACTCGTCGACATTATAAAATGCCTGTGTCGCTAAAAAGCGTTTTAGACGAATTTTGAACGCCTTGGGCGTTGGGGCATTTTTTATTCGGTGTGGCAGCTTGTTGATGAAATGAACTCCTGCTTGTGATGGCAGGCGTTCATAAATCACCGTTCTGTGTTGGCCAATTCGGTAGTTTCCCCTGGCTCTGGTCTCATATGAATGTATGTCTTGGCCACTTGTCTTGACGCATTTTGACATACAATACTGTGTTGTTTCGAAAATGTAGAGACTCGGCAGGGTCAACAGCTGCAAACTTTTGAAAGATTCTCTGCATGACTCTCTGAATTTTCAAATGTGCGATTATTCGAATCGCTTGCTTTTGCAATCTGAAGACCCTCATCAACTGATTGTTTGCACAAGCACCCCACAATGCCACTCCGTAGGTAAGGTGGGGGTAAATCAAGCCATAATACGCCGTCATCAGTACCTGAGTGGGGCAATATTTGGCTAGATTCCTCAAAACAAAATTTCCTGAGGATATTTTGGCGCAAACGTGATCAATTTGATTATTCCATGTCAACCCTCGATCAAGGTGTATTCCAAGGAATCTCGAACTATAGACCTCTTCTAGTATGGAGTCTGCCAACATAGTGGCAGGACCACACCGAGAATCCACAGGCCGAAGAGCAAAGTTGATGACATTGGTCTTCGTTGTGTTTGTTTGGAGATTGAGGCTGTTGAAGTGTTGAACGCAATTGTTGACATCAACAAAAGAGCGTTCTTCCAAGAGAGATGTTGATTTTTCACTGAAAAAGAGAGTCGTGTCATCAGCATACTGCACGGCCTTTCCGTGCATTAGTGATGACTCAATGTCATTGACATATAGCAGAAACAGAATTGGGCTAAGAATAGATCCCTGAGGAACCCCATAGTCCAGTCGGATTTTGTTTGAAAGTTGATTTGAGATTTGGACAACTTGAGTTCTGTCGCTTAGAAATGATCTAAGCCACAAGTGTGGCACGCCTCGGATGCCGTGTGTTTTCCAAAATGTCGAGCAGATGTTCGTGGTCAACACAATCGAATGCCTTAGATAGGTCGAGAAAGACACCTAAGGTGGCATTTCGATTTTCTATACCCTCAACAACCATTTCAACTAGATTCGCCACAGCGTCGGTAGTTGATTTTCCTTTTCTGAATCCGAATTGGTATTCAGAGAATTGGTTGTTTTGATTTAAAAACTTCAGCATTCTGATCAAAAAAGATTTTTCAAAAATTTTGCTCAAAACTGGCAAAATGGAGACAGGCCGAATGTACATCTGTGATGGATCTGTGATGTACATCTTGAATGGGGCATCATTGTTGAGCATGTGCTAGCTTTGTACCATTGTATTCATCTATCTTAATACTATCTGAAATATATGTGATGTATATCTTGAATGGCAGCATCATCATTCGGCAACTGCTAGGTTAGTACCATTGTATTCAGGTATCTCAATACTATCAGAAATACCTGTTTGTATATCTTGACTTGGGCATCGTCGTTCGGCATCTGCTAGGTTAGTATCATTGTATTCAGGTATCTCAATACTATCAGAAATATATGTGTTATATTTCTTACTTGACTTGGGCATCATCATTCGGCATCTGCTAGCTTAGTACCATTGTATTCAGGTATCTCAATACTATCAGAAATATATGTGTTATATTTCTTACTTGACTGGGGCATCATCGTTCGGCATCTGCTAGGTTAGTACCATTGTATTCAGGTATCTCAATACTATCAGAAATATATGTGTTATATTTCTTACTTGACTGGGGCATCGTCGTTCGGCATCTGCTAGCTTAGTACCATTGTATTCAGGTATCTCAATACTATCAGAAATATATGTGTTATATTTCTTACTTGACTGGGGCATCGTCGTTCGGCATCTGCTAGGTTAGTACCATTGTATTCATGTATCTCAATAGTATCAGAAATATATGTAATGTTATATATCTTACTTGACTGGGGCATCGTCGTTCGGCATCTGCTAGCTTTGTACATTGTATTGAAAATCAAAACTCAGTGTTAGTAAAACATGTTAACATGTGGTTCTTAGCATTTTTTTATTACTTAAGTTTGTATCGGTACAATGAAATGTGGTAGTCTTTCTGAAAAAACTTTGTTTTTTTTACTATACAGCTGTACATACATACAGGTTGTCTTAAAAGTCTCATCCTCATTTTAACTTTCTTATGAATAGAGATGAGGTGATCTACTTTGGGGCGTGTTTAAGGAGATTTTAAGTATAAAAATTGTTGTCTTCCTCGCAAATGGGGTAGTTTTGAGGGTAATTCAACATTTTTAAATAGGAACCCCTTGCAAGTGACGCCTTATTTTAAAGGTGTTGTAAAAAGAAGAAGAATGTCATAAACTACAGCTTTTATCTTACTCTGTAATCTTACTCTATAAAATTTGGTTGTTAATTGAGTTTGATGTGTTTTATGCGAAACCCCCACAATTTAGATTAGATTTAAAATTATTGTAAGGCAGATATAACATTCACTCGCTTGTTATTGCTAGAAACTTCGACACCAAATCGCAAAACAAGTTGTTAAAATAATCAACAACCATGAATAACATAGCATTTAATAAGGTTTTTTGTGTGACCGAAGTCCAACAGGATATCCTGGGATTACCAATGGCTGGGTTTGCCATGTTATCTCTTACTGGTTACCAGTTTGTATGTGAGACACGTTCAGTCCAGTAACTGTGTTGACTAAACGCCTCAAGTTTAGGCAGCAGACGCGATAAACTGTTTCATGAGCATTTCTCCCAGCTTCAATATAAAACGTAATCTATTTTATCTTTATTTGGCCGAGTCTTTTTTATTACATAGACTTAACAATTAAACGTAACCCAGTATATCAGAAGGTTAATTTTTATTGTGTAAGTTTGTCATCACAAAGGTCCGGGTTCAATTCCGGTTCAGGTACGGTATTTTTGCACACCACAGGTGTGCTTTAACTAGAGTGATTAACAATGACGTGTTAGAGCTTCCGTTTGTCCAAAATGAATTGCGATGATAACAATGTATAACGCGTTCTTTAACGGACGCAGTCTTGTTTACAGATATAAAACCGTGATTTCATTTGAACACGGTTAAAGAAGGATAAACAGCACTTGATCGTAAAAGCAGACAGCTTTGGGGGAACGGCTTTAAACTCAATTGACTCCAAACACCTGGTCTCAGAGTCGTGGGATTAGTGGGTCTTGCCACGGCTACACCCGCATTACACAGGTCGTTCCCCCGCTAACCTGGTATAAGGTGGTGTCGTATTAGTCTCTTGTGTTTTCTAATATTTTACTATTTAATGCATTCATCTTCGGATAACAAGTCGCTTAAAGTTTCCAAGTTAGGTATTTTTTTTAGTAAACCTTAAAAAAATGATATTTTGCAAACAAGATAAATGGTACATATTTTGGAGTTTTAAAAGTTTTACTTCGTATTGTAAATTCAAAAGTGATAAAAAGTTTTACCAATATTAAAATAAAGACATATTTAAAATTCCAATAACGTTAACGTGTTATAGAGAGACGGTGTTTCAGGACTTGTAATACAAACCTTGGAGTATTGTTCCATAGACAAAAATGATAACAAAACAAATGAAACCATATTTTAAAAACCAAGCGACATAACGTAAATAAACTTTCGAAAACTCTTTACGTTGGTAGGATTAATAAATAGAACAGTTTCGCTGAATTAAAAATTAAATTTCGAAATGGCGGTCATTGAAATATTTAAAACAAAATATTTAAAAAGTGTTAATTTTACAAAATATTAATAAAAAGTAATTTTTAATCCATTTTACAAAAAAAAGAAATTATATATTTGAAGTAAGATAATTATAATTTATTTCCTGCAAGTTTATTCAAACAATGCAAGTCCCGTGTCACAATTCTTCGTGGTAATAAGGGAGTATGAAGAAAGGTGTGACGTGTGGAGCTGTAGTTAATAAGGGAGTCTGCTAGCGAGGCGCAGTGTCAGCTGATATACCCTTAGCCTTGTTATATAGAGGGAGTATGAAGAAAGGTGTGTGACATGTGGAGCTGTAGTTAATAAGGGAGTCTGCTAGCGAGGCGCAGTGTCAGCTGATATACCCTTAGCCTTCTTATATCGAGGGAGTATGAAGAAAGGTGTGACATGTGGAGCTGTAGTTAATAAGGGAATCTGTTAGCGAGGCGCAATGTCAGCTGATATACCCTTAGCCTTGTTATATCGACGGAGTATGAAGAAAGGTGTGACATGTGGAGCTGTAGTTAACAAGGGAGTCAGCTAGCGTGGCGCAGTGTCAGCTCATATACCCTGAGCCTTGTTATATTGAGGAATCCGCTTGTTGTAATAAAGGTTGTAAGCTAGGCTTTGAAATTTAATCATTTACATAGCTTCAGTTGATTTGAAATATCTGATAGTTTATTTCAAATTATGCGATTGGTAAAGTATTTTAATGCATTACCAATTTGCAAGAATTAAATCAATTGCTCTTGCATTTGTATAGTTTTTTTCAACCAACTCTTTAAGGACAGTAAGTTCTTGGAATTCCTCAATGTTGACTATCGTACCGTAAATAAGATTCATAGAAATCATTATCTCAGTTATATAATTACTAAACAAACTCTCCATTAATATAAGTTTTTGTTTTTGCGAACCTTTTAAACTTATATTATTGAAGAGTTTGTTTAAATTGATATATAATTATCAATAAGAAAAGAGCCTTATGAATTCTTATTGATAATCTCAGTTGTTTCAGTTTTAGAATACTATTTATTTTAATTTATAAATTACTAGCTGTTTCCTGCGGCTTTGCACGCTTTTCGTAAGCTTTGCCCGTGTATGTGAACTTCTGGAGCTGTAATTGAATTATATTTACAACGCAGATGTAGAGTTTGTCTTCTTGCCACGATCAAGAAAATATGTTTATGTTTATAGCTATTGTGCACGTACATGTACTTATTATAAAGTGGTCTAACACTCAAACTTTAAGTTCAATCAGAAATGTATCTTAAAGACAAATATACATAATAACTTAGCGCCTTTCTAATAGTGTTTGGCTATGTAATATACATAACTGTCTCGTAATTGCAGTTTATAGTATGCAGGCGCTTTGAAACCTTTTGTCTTTTGCAGTACCGCTTGGTGGTGAGTTACATCAATGGGCAGGCCCGTAGCTAGGCTGGGGCAACCGGGGGCATTGCCCCGGGGCCCCCGGCCAGGGGGGGCCCCCAAATGAAGGTGGAAAAATTGAAAATGAAATTAAAGTTTATGTGAAATTTATTGATTACTGTAGGGTCGTAGGGATATTTCATCGAATCATCAAAATGTCTTTATAAAAAAATATTTAAATAGCTTTTCAATATAAAATAATGGACAGATATTGTTCTCACAGAGATTTCCGTAACAAAAAATAGACAGACTATCAATCAGCCTGTCAGTTTGTTACGCAAATTAAAGAAATGGCAGTTTGCACTTTTTAGTTCACCTTACTTCCCCCATCCCCAACAGTAATAAACTCGTCCTGACGTCGACGTGACGTAGACGGCTCCGTCTGCCGACTGCCTCTGCCACAGCTGACAGACGACAGTGAGAGTGACTACGACTAGTGAGCTAGTGACAGACAGCCCGGATAAGGTTATGTTATGTTGGATGGTAAACTAACACAAAAAAACTGACGTTTTTGGCGTTCGTCCGTTTACTCGTTTTTGTTACGGTGTTAAAGTGTTATACAATTTTTATTCTTAATTCTTGTATTTGTTAAAATGAAAAGAAGCTATCAAAGTGGGGCAAAGAAAAGGCAAGACAAGAAGAAAAGAGAAGAGGATGCTTCAAAGTGTTCTTCCACCCTATCTGCTTGGTTATGTCCTACTACTAGTACTACTACAACTAAAAGTACTAATGTCACATCTACATCTAGTACTGAAACTAGACCAATAATTGGTGAGGTGGTTTGAATTTAGATACGGTATTTAGGCCTAATTAATTAGCTTGGCCAATAACTATATAATTAATATCTTAAAATTTAACTATGTTAAAATTAACTGTGTTAAAATTTAACTAGAGTTTGGATGTTTGATTGAGTTTTAGACCACTGTGTCTGACTCAGACTGCAATCTATTCTAATCTAATAAGCAATGTTTGTTTGTGAATTTATCACTAGTCATATATAGGCTACATATTACCTACTATTGTGTAGTGGTCATTTAATTTTTTATGTGATTTTTATGATTCCTTTGGTTTCTACTTCTTTCTGTGTAGGTATTTTATTTGTTTATACATGCACAGCAGCACAGCATGAATATCTATCATAGTAATTTTATATCTTTTTGTGATAATATTATGTAAAAAATGCACCACACTCGCTTGCACATTCATTATTTATGAGGCCATGAATCTACTCTTTTTATATTTTTTTATATATTTTTATATATTTTATATATTTTATTATATCTTTACAATGTTATTAAAATTGGCTTTAAATTATATGTTATATGTAACTTAATGTTATTTTGACTTGCTATTTTTTATTGCAGCCTCAGTCCCAGGAAATGAGATTGAAGAGGAAGTTAGAGCTCAAGATAACGCTGAAGAAAGTAATTGATGAAGAGAAGTAACATGCCTAGGGCTAGGGCATCAACAAGAAAATTGTGCCAAACCTCCAACAAGTCCTACGTCAAGCAGTGAACTGATCGGCGTAAATGATCAAGTAAGTAGACATGCCAAGTACAGAATACTTATATTATATTTTTCAACATAACAACATATGCTGTTTTATCGCCCTAAACATGGAATCCCTACGATAAAATATTCCATGGTTACATGGAAGTAAACAGTATTACTTCCATGTAAACATGGAATTACAGTAAGTCCCTATTGTTATGATCATGTTTGTAAGAAAAAAATACTAATGCATTGCAATCTACTTACAGGTGGAATGTAGCCGGACGAATAAAATTTAATGAAACTTGTTTAAAAACACCGGAGAACCCCATTTTCCAGACCAGATCATCGATCCAGAGGTGAAAAAACGAATTATTGAATTAGGACTAGGACCCTATCAACCAGTTGGCCCATTTCCATATGATGGAAAACAAGGTAGGTCCTTTTCAGACAATTATTTTACCTGAAGTCAAAGTCTGGGCTCAAACTGAAAAGAACTTGGTTGTGCTATTCGTCCAAATTGGATTGTGTTTATTGCCAACCTTGCTGGTTGTTTCCCCAGAAAGGACCTGTAGGAGGATGGGATTCAGGATTAAGGGACTGGAAACATTTGTCTGATCGCATAAAAGACACATGAGAATTCACAGCACCATGCTGATTCCTGCTTGGTTTATGAGCAATGGCGACGTCATGGCTCAATAGACGATGCACTAGAAAAAGGTTTGAAGGAGGAGCGGAATTTTTGGAGGAAAGAAGTTTTGAAGAGGGTCTTAGATGTCTCCCTTATGTTGGCAACATGCAACCTTCCTTTTCGTGGAGACAGTTGGCATATCACTGATAGAAATAAAGGTAATTTTCTATCATTGATTGAATTGCTGTCAAAATATGACACTATCCTAGAAGATCTAATTACAAGGCCAAGAGTGGTACTGTTAATTATCTCAGTCCAACAATTCAGAATGAAATTATTTTCTCTGATGGCTAGTGAAGTGCTTAGTGGAATTAAAGAAGAGCTTTTGAGTGCGCCTTTTTTCTCCATAATTTACGACACAACACAAGATGTAAGTAAAGTAGATCAGCTAAGCGAAGTTTTTCGCTATGTAAAGATTGACCATGACCAACTCGGAAAACCTTGTGAGTTTGAGAATTTGTGAAACGTTTACATCTTTCACAGCAGTTACTGACCAAACCGCTTCGGGGCTAGAAGACGTCATCATAAAATCAATTTCAGAAAAAGGCCTTGACATAACAAAATGCAGAGGACAAGGATACGATGGTGCATCGGTCCATGAGTGGTGTGTATAATGGAGTACAAAAGAGAATCCAAGAACTTGCACCCCATGCCTATTTCATTCACTGTGCCAGCCATAATTTGAAAATGGTTCTTAAAGATGCCGTTGAATGCAATCGAGAAATAGCACAATTTTTTGAGACGGTGCAAAATATTTACAGTTTTTTTTGGCCACAGCATTGTTCGGTGGCAAGAACTAAAAGTCGTTTCTGGTTGTACAGAGAATCCGAAGGCTCCTGTTCCTAAAGACAAGGTAACATTAAAGACTTTAAACCCTACACGTTGGGCAGGGAGATATGAAGCTGTGTACGCTTTAAAGGAAAGGTTCGGTGATGTAATGAAAGCCTTAAATAAAATAATTTTGACAAGCAAAAAGCCAAAGGAAAGGAATGAAGCTGAGGGGCTCAAAAAAAGGTTAGAATCTTTTAGTTTTGTTTTGCTCTTGACTGTCCAGTGCAAAATATTAGGGGAAATAAAAATATTGCCTCAAAATCCTTGCAAACGGAATCTATTGATTTAATGACAGCGTACGATCTCCTAGGCAATGCTTTATTGAAAGTAACCGAACTTCGTTGGTCCTTTGAAGAAGTCCTTGTAGTGAAGCAGAAGAAGTATGTTCAAAATGGGGGATTACGATTACCCATGAATTTATTGGCCAACGTGCAAGAAAGGTAAAAAAGCACTTTGATGAACTTTGTGAAGACCAAAGACTGAACAGATCCTAAAAGCAATTTCAGAGTGACAATATTCTTCCCAATGGTTGATACTATAGTGTCACAAATTGGACAACCGTTTTAAAGGCATGAAGCAAGTGATTGATGCCTATAAAATTGTTCACCCTTCTTTCCTGGCCTCATGTTCAGATGAAGAACTGCGTTGTGAAGCTGATAATTTTGTAAGCAGATTTTCAGATGATGTAACGCCATTGTTCAAAGCTCTAGATTTTTATTAATAAGGAATGCTTTTCAATCCAAATTAAAGGATTTCAAAGAAGTAAAAGAAGTTGCAAATCTCCTACTCATTGAAAACAGTTCCCTAGCATCAACCTACCCGGATGTACTAACAGCATGCTTTATGTACCTCACAGTCCCCTGTGACAGTAGCCAAAGCAGAGAGATCATTCTCAAAATTAAAACTCATCAAAAACTACCTGCGAAGCTCCATGTCCCAACAACGTCTCACTGATTTGGCTCTTTTTGTCTATTGAAAATGACAGAGCCCGAAAAATAGATTTGACCGAATTATTGATGTTTTTTCTAGTGTCAAGTCAAGAAGAAAGTCTTTTTTAGTAAGTTCAGTTGCATTCTCACTATCAAACTAGTTGGGCAATTTTAAACTTGAGAATGAGTGAGTATTACCACCATTGATCATATATAATTAATGGTATTAGCAGTATTACCATAAACACCATAAATAAATCTACAATTTATTGTATATTCAAAGGTATTACATAATTAATGATATTACTTGTAATGTTTATCTACTAAACTACATTGCTTGGATGTAGGCCTAAGAAGAGACTAAAAAAGTTTCAAGACATCAGCACTTATGTCTTTATTTATTTATTATCTATTGTGAATAAAATTTGAAAAAATAATTATGTTTTTCATTTTTCCTTTTAGCACTATAAATAGAATACCAATCACAATGGTTAAGCTGAAAAAATAATGGCTCTAAAAACCAAACTAATGGCACCAGGGCCAGGAGTCATACAAATTTGCATATAAAATCATTACCAGTTTATGACTTACCGTAGAAATTTGTAAACATAGTTTAAGCAAACAATTAAGTATTATAGATTTAATAAGAAAAAAAGGTAATAATAATAATAATAATAGGATAATAATAAAAAAAAATGCACATAAATTCTAAGCCTAAAGATCCAATTAACTGTATGCTTATATCTATTAATTAAAAAAAAGTGCGAAATATATAACAAAGGGGGGCCCCGAATGGACTTTCTGCCCCGGGGCCTCCAAGGGCCTAGCTACGGGCCTGTCAATGGGCATAGCTTATAAACCTTCTCCATGGAAAAATACGTATACATACAAATTTTCATAATGGTCTGTCTAATATTTTGCGATTCCATAAAGGACAAACACACAAACATTCATTTATGTTTTCTTGTAGTTATATAAATATATATATAAATATATATATATAATATATATATATATAAAACTACAAGAAAACTAGAAAACTAAAAGATGTAATAGTCCCAAAGTGTAAAATACAAGTTGCTTCTTTGCAGTTAAATTTTTTAAAGTATATGATTTGTTAGTTGTATTACATACACTCCACCAGTTCTGCCCATTAGACCTGTATAATGTCACTAATGTCTCGCAGTCAGCGTTGAAAACGTTAAAATAATCCATAACCGACCACTGCACAGCTACACCAATATTTGTGTTCACTTCCGACTGTTTCACTCGTATTTTGTTTGAATCTTGTTTTCATAACCTGATTATCTTGTTTTCGTTCACCCAATGTCATAACAAGAGCCGGCTCGAACACAAACATAAAGTTATTCACATTTGTGTATCGGAATATACGTGAACGTTTTAGACTAGACAGGCATTCGTGTTATCTTAATATCGACTGTTATTTAATATTAATCTCGTATTGTCGTTAATGACTCCAGAATTTACATAGTTACCTGGATTTTACTCAACTTACTTTACACTGAAGGATAACTTGATTTCGGACATTTTATGCCATTAGGCAATATGTTGCGAGAATTGAAAACTAAAAAATTGAATCAAGTTAAAAGGATTAAAATGTATCCTTCTCGTCAAGTCTCAAAAAACTTAATACACATGAATAAACTAGCACAAATCAATACGAGTCGACGACCTTGCCAAAGTCAAATATTTGACAACAGGACCAGTTTTAAGTAAAGGAATTCAACATTTACCTAAGGTTTATTGCTGTGTAAAGAATCAATTACCATAAAACTGCACAGGTCAGGCGAACTACAGACGGCATGGAGAAGTATCGGGTATATACACTGTACACTTTAAATGTTGACAAATAACTTACTTATTTCAAGTTTAGTCCGACCATGCAAGTCAAATATCAAGTTAGTTCACAATAAGGTAACAGTTCGAAAATGTAACAAATAACAGGTAATAAATATTATATTAGGTAATATAATTTTCTATTTAATATAACTATAATACATTTTTTAAATAAAGGACTAAAATTAAAAATTTGAAATATCTTTCAAAATCACTGTAAAAGTTTGTCTAAACATATACGTGCTGTTTCAATTTTAGCAAGTCATTTAGCTTATAGAAATGCAGCCGTTTTGGGAAAATTCTGAAAATAAATTTAAAAGCTAATACCCATTGTCTAAGGCAGGGCTGCCCAACCTACAGCCCGCGGGCCGAATCCCGTGAGTCAGTTTTATGTGGCCCGCCTTGTTGCCAAAACAACCAAATTTGTTTACAAGCATTTTAAAATGTTAAATAAATACAAATTTTGAGAACCAAGCAGTCCAGCCGATTTCACGTAGAACGAGCCGTATTCATTTGGTGGAGTATGAGTGTTGAAAGAAGTAAAGTAGTTGCAGACGGATTTCACTGACTACGGTGGTGGCTGCCGGCTGGCGAATAGAGCGCGCGGTGCGGCGACGTAACCCCTACCCAACTCAAGGTCACCACTCGCCACGTAATTTGTATGTCCTAGTATCCTAGTAGGATTAATTAAAATCAATGTATTCAATTTATTGGTGACTTTTTTATTGTTCCCTCAGAATTAGAGCAAACATCCAAAAGTCTGGGTTTATATTTATTTCTACTAAAAGAACCTAAAAACATAATATATTATAAACCTTTACCTAACAATTAATAAATAATAAGAAATTACAATAATCAGGAAAAAAGGGCCAAATAACCTTAAAACTCATATTTTGCACAAGATTTCTGGAACAAAACCCCGGGCAATACGTTTTGTTTGGGGTTCCAAATCCCCTGGGATGTTGGCCCGCCTGGCCATAAAGGCTTTACAATGTGGCCCTTGGGTAAAAAAGGTTGGGCACCCCTGGTCTAAGGGGTATTGTACAATGTACAACAATGCATTAGAATACACGCTGAGCATAAGTTACATCAGTATTATCATTGTCATGCCATATAAATTCACCGAACACAAAATGTAACTCGCTGTAGTACCAGGACACGCTACGTGGAGTAATCTCGCGACGGTGCCCATGACGTCATATACGCGCCAGTCAACTGCGCATCCTCGTCGAGAGCGCTACCATCTAGTTCTAGTTACCATGGGTAGGAGTTTTATTGGAAAAAAAAACGGAAATTCGTTGATACAATTAAACTAGTTAACTTGTTAATGAATATGCTGCGCTCCTACACGAAGTTCACATTATTGATTTTGTTAATGATTTCAATGTTTATATATATATATATATATATATATATATATATATACATATATATATATATATATATACATATATATATATATCTCACTTTGTATTATTTCATTAGTGAACTATTGTAAGATACTGAACATTTTAGATATACCCAGGCAACCTTACAGGCTGTTGGTGTCACGACCATTTAAAATAACTAATTCTGATTTTATTTCTGTATTATTAAATACTGATGTTTCTATAATCACTTACATTCTCTATAGGATTGAGACTCTAAAAATATAAATAAGAAATGTATATGAATGATTAATTGATTAGTAAATAATTAATTATTTTATCCGAGCAGAAAATATCGTTAATTTAGATTTAAATCGTTAAATAGTTAGTTTATAAATTGATTTTGTTACTATGGAATCAATCAGCCAAAATTATAAAATTCATAAAAAAGCTGTAAAACCACTGTAAATCATTAAAAAGTTGATAATTTTATTCGTTCATTCACATCGATTACCGTTATCTAATAGCCAAATCAAGCTGTAGTAGATTTAAGTTTGTTATTCGTGTAATGGTGCTATAGTTATTCATGGATAATTAAGATCCAACGGAATGATAAAGGTAATCGTACCCACTCGCAGACCATATAGTCTGTGGGGATTTTCCACTGTGTATACAGGTACATATAGTTTGCCAATTGATTGTAACATGCAGATATGTGAATAAATGTAATTTAATTCAATACGTACGCATAAGGTTATTGCTTCATAGAACAAATATAAAATATAAATATATCTGGAGGCTTGCGATATATCGTAAACTAACGAATATAAGCTTTTTATGTATATATGCGCAGAGCACTCAACCATACATACATTGAAATTGAATTCTTCCTGCCCGGCCTACAGTAATATCATTCCTTATTCCGTTCCGTTCCTTTATCCAGTTTTATCGACCAGACCTTATCTTGTCTGTTTATTCTAAAAATTACGAAGGCCACATGAAAATATTATGTATTTTTGTTGAGTATATAATGTACACATGTTAGCGCCAAATTCAGAATGAAAAAACAAGTTGATTGTATAGATGATACTCGTATATTTGGAACCCAATGTCCATATGAAATTGTTTAAAATTATATAGATATTTTAGCGAGATGAAATAGAAAGTCTGTCCACCGCGCTTCAATCATGATCCTGAATCGAGGATTTTCTACGGCTTCCCCGTGATCCTTCATCAGGACTGTGCAGAACCGAAGCCACGTCACCGTCTTTTACTTATCACAACATACTAGGGGTTATTGTTGAATGGTTACCTGAATTTTAATAACCAAAGTAATTACGCGTAAATTTTATACACAAAACACAGATAATAGGAAAAATTATGAAGTTTCAAGTATGTTCATTACACATTGACGCCATTTTCTTTGTTATGGTTTGTATAACGACGGTGATACAATCATGATCCTGAACCGAACTGATTGTATCCCCGTGATCCTTCATCAGAAACTGAGCAATACCGAAGCCACTTCACTATCTTATTACTTATATCATAATATATTAGGGGTTATTGTTGAATGGTTACCTGACTTTTAATAACGATAGTAGTTTCGCGTGAATGTTTTTAGTATGTTCACTACGGACTGACGCCATATTCTTCGTTATGATTTGTATAACGACGGTGATAACATCCTGTGTGTATAACAATTGACTTTAATTAATTACTAGAAGTACTATTTTTAACAGCCTACATTTTTGTATTTAAGTTCCTAACATATTATATATTATAAGGGTAGGGGAGTGCTTAACCACGAATCGCGTAACAACTTTTGCTCATGTTGAAGTTAATTTCATTATCAAGATGTCTTGAGAACAGACAAGCAATAAGAAAGCAGACAAGCAGACATAAAAGAGATTTTTAAAGCCCCCAGGCAGACAGATGGGGAAATCCGCCAGCCTTCAATGAAGGTCACTCAGGAATATCCCATAGTTAGAGATGCATCTTCATCCAACTAATTCTTGTCTATGAATAAATAAAGTTACATTGAAAATAAGTCTATAAGCCGATACGTTCTTGAGAAAATTGTCCGGCTGAAAATAGACACGGATAAATAGACAGACATACGGGGAAATTTGCCAGAACACAGTGATAATTTAGTAAAACATACAAATTTTGAATATATAGCTCAACTCATTCTTGGATTGTCACCCTGAATACGCTTTGGTAACGCTCAGTCACATCCAACTGCTGGAGTCACTGTTGTCACTGCTGGAGTGACATATAGCATTGAATTCAATGCTTCAAGTCTACATGTTTTTTTTTTATTCATTTTCGAGATAGAGCGCGGACAGACAGACGGAAAGAGATTTTACCAGCTTCTCGAGATATAAGCTTCGCTAACGTTCAGTCAATGATTTGGAATAATCACGTGATCGATGCATAGATTTTTTATCTTCGAACAAAAATTACAATTAAAGTTATATTAATAACTACTATCTGAAACAACATTATGATACAATTAACCTTATAACAGAATAATTACATTAGCAATATCTAAAGTAAGCGTTATATTATATCTGGATAGGGATACTTGCTTTAAAATATATTGAATACAAAAATAGATGCATTAATGTTATGTTTAGTAACATCTTAGCATGGTTTGCATGTTCGCTGTTAAATAAATATTTGTTTCGCACCACGGTTTGGCGTGATAGAAGAATTTAACAATTTTCAATTTACTCATTATAGTTATGAAATTATAGAAATCAATATAATGAAATATTGTAACTTTTTGTTAGACGACAGTAGTTACGTAATAAGAGTTTGAACTCCTGTTACGACAAGGCTTAGCCTATTCGGTGTTTAAATTTTGAGGTGAAATTTAGTAAGATGAGAACTGAAATATTAAGGAGCATTCCGATTCGTACTTTCTTCGAAATTCGCAGTAAGAAATCTCTATCAAAAAGCTCCATCCAGCTGACATTAAAATTTCCAATGAGCACAACTGTAATCTTGGAAACTTCTGAACCAAATACTGTTAGATGTTTTATAGATGATCTCTTAGAAACTTTTCTGTGTTCAGTTTCCAGGGCTCCTATCCAATGGCCTTTAGACTTACACATAAATAACCATGTAGGAGTACACCATGCCACATGCCATGGTGTACTCCTACTTATGGCTTCTCTGAGTTTGCATGCAAAATGCAAACATTTAAAATTAAATAAACCTTTCAACCTTTCGTAGTACCCTTCCCCGCCGTATGCGACTCAGCAACAATATAGGCGGATCTGTGGAATTTTTCATTCAGTGTGGTACGCTTTCGAATACAGATCCAGCACCTTTTTACTGAGTGCTGCTTAAGTTACGGTATAAGTGTGTGATTATGTGGCGCCTTTAAAGCGACACACCTGAGTTTGAGACCAAGCATGCATGAATATTTAAGTTACTTTTTCTGGGATTAAAAGTGTATTACGTGTATGTTGTATTGTTGAAAATTTATATTCTATTACACACTCTTATATTTATTGTAGTTGTTACACTTTTAGTTATTGCTGTTATGGTAATTGTTATAGTTAATTTTAATTTTCTTCCTTGCCATTTATTGGTTCTCTTGTTAAGTTATGAAACATATAATTATATAGATTTCCTAGACTTGATTTTTAAGTTTATATTATATACAGTATTTATGTACATAATTTTTATACACTTTTGTCGTACAGTGCTTGTTGTATTTGTATCATAACAATTCAAATTGTTAGGTTTTTCTTGTTTATACAAGAATTTTTAAAATTATATGTGCTATATTTATAGCAACTCAGTCTTAAACATAATGGTTTTCCTTTGTAAGTATACCTACTAATCAGAGCTTGGCATATTGTTTATATATTTGTGCAAAATGGAATATAACTTATTTGTATCATAAGAATACATATCATAAGAATAAAGTACTCGTAGAACCCATTCTTGTTTATGTAGAAATTAATTTTAATGCAAACTTACCCATAAGAACGATGTAAAAATGTTCAGTCAAATCTCATGAAGGACCATTAAACTCGATGTTGTCTATATAGCAATTAAGTCCAATGAAAAACATGAAGTCTTTAAGATCAATTCGTTATCAAGACTGACAGAAATTGCATGTTTCTAATCCCTTAAGTGACAGGATTCGCTGACGCTCAGCCAATTAAATATCTGTTCGAGGGTAAGGATAAATTCCAATAAATTATCCCTTCGTTCAGAAATTCTTAGAATTCCATTTCAAAATTTGTTTACGACGTAAAGCAGCGGGTAACAATTATTACAATTACAGTCCTGTATCAGTAATGATGGCAGCGAATCTGAGGGAACTTAATGGGAACTTAACCGTTTGTAATGGACAAAACTATTTAAATCGTATTACGATTACACTGACGGCGTCACAGTTTTAAAAGATGTCATATCGCCAGGTGAACAAGCATCTCATTAATATTCTAAATGCGATTTTGTCTCTGGGGGGTGGAGTAACTTCGTTTTCTCATAAAAGCAAAGAGAGAAAACTCGTCCAGAGTCTCAAAATATTTCTCAAATAATTTGATTTTTCTGAAACACTGTTAATTCGTTTGACCAACTATATAATTCTTTGTTTTAAATTGGTTTTTAACGATGTATAGATGGTGAAGAATCAGGATTTTTCCAGACATTTGCCATCGTTCAGTGGTACAATAAAATCAGTAACACTACGTTTCGAGATCTGAAATCTGATCTCTTATTCAGGTATATTATAACTATCCTAACACATAATTACAAACTAGGTTAAAATAAACAAAACATACCAGAGCGTTGTTACACGCTTATTCATGAATCACAACCACCGTGTTATGTGTGGTTTACACACAACATTGCTTTGTTGTTTCTGACTTATGTGTGCCACAACGCTTTGGTATGTTTTGTTTCTTTTAACCTAGATTTTAGTCATGCATTACTTTGGTCATTTACCTAAAGAAGTGATCAAATTGCAGATCTCGAAACATAGTGTTACTGATTGTATTGTATCAATGAACGATGCAAATGTATGAAAATCCTGTTTCCTTCACAACTACATACATTGGGAACTAGATTAACTATTCGTAATAAACCAAAAACCGTCTTTATAAAGCAGTTTTTTTTGACAACCAGTAAGTAACAACTAAGTAAAATAATACTAATAAAATATTAATATGTTAGAACACCATTACACCCTTTAATAAAGCGCCATTGCATTATTTTATATTTGCAGCAGTAATGTAATAAAACTACAAATGACAAGTACAATTTTAGAAAACTAATATGTTTACCATTATATATATTGTTATAAAAAAATGTTTGTTAAAACTGTCAAATAATTACAACAATAAAATAACAATCACTTTTCTATAAAAGAACCTCAATTAAAAGCTTTAAGTTTTATTAACCACTTACAAAGTTAGGCCAAGTTGTACATCCGGTACTGGAAAGAATGTTTGGCTATTTTATTTTCGTTTTCAGTTAACCGCCTATGCATAATAATTGTGCAGTCTAATTGTTGCTAAATTATGACTAGATTTGTGATTTTCAAAACGGACCGATATTTCGACCTCTAGACGCATTTCAAGGACCTTACATTCTTGAAGTTGCAATGCATTACAATTTACAAACATTCGAGATCAGAACAGTTCCCTTGAATTAGATTTCATTATAGTGCAATAAAGGACTGCTTCTGTAGGAAAAATATAATATAGAAGTACAGTTAAAGAAGGTACAATGTGATCTCTGTACCGAAACGGTTATGAGGTCAAGACATACCTGTAGGTAAAGTATACATGTAACCAAATCAGTATCAGAAATCAATTATTATTATTATTAGCTAAAATTAAAAATCCCTCTCATATTAAATGGATTAAAAACTATGTTTGTTTCATAAAACTGTTTCATTCCTACACCTTAAGATTGAAAATTAATTCAAATAACCTTAAATACTGTTTCGTTAGTATTCAGAACTGTAAAGGTCTGTAAAAGTTGCAAAAAATATGACTTGCATGATAGGAATTTTCGGAAGCGTGATCAAAGTACACTTTACGTTATTAGAATAATTAAAGTCTGTATGGCACTTTAAATAAATAACATTGCAAAATAAGCAGTCTTAAGGATCTCTAAAAGAAAAAAAGGGCTGAAGGCTTGTTGGCCTGTAGCTCATATTCCCGTGCCTGGAGACTTGGTTCCCTCAGGAACTACTGCTTTTGATTCTTCTTTGAACCCGTCAGCTACTAAGGTGTGATGAACTCTGCCTCTTATATTCCCTTCTATGTAGCTTAAATATTAACGCTTAGATATAGATTTATTTTAATGTGTATAAAACCACCCTGATACATAAAAGCGCGAGCGTGCGTGTGTATCTGTGTTTCATAAAATTTTATAAACCAGTACTTATACTTATTTTGCATTAATTTCTACAATGAAGCGCCATTGATTTTATTGTATATCACATTCTACTCAGAAGTTATCGAACACCAATATTTCCTAAAAAATACATGTGCAGATCAAGAATGATACATATAAGAATGATAATAGCTATATATCTTAAAATGCAATATAGAAAAACTATTTGTCGCTAATTGGCTTTACAGAAATCGTACTCACAATCAAATCCTGTATCTAAATTTGTTTCCGTTAGTTTAAAGTGTAAAAAGTGTTGGTAAAAACAGATTTTTTCAAGTTTAAATTTACTATAACTGGCTGAGAATTCGCGGGCAATCTCTTGAGGGGCTACAAAAATTTCATTTCAGTCTGTCTATCTGTCTATCCGTACCGTACGATATCTCGAGGACAAAGTGACATAGACTCTATATTTTTATACAAGCTACATCGTGTTTCATGATTATGCTTGTCACTTCATAGGGTTTAGCTAAATGTTACCTAAACATTTTTAAATTAGTCTAATAGCTAACCATGGTGTAAAGAGAAACTCACAGAATAAATTATTTTGTATTCAATTCTTAAGCAAAATGAGTAAAATCATATGGCATGTTAACGTATGAAATGTAGTAGCTGTATGATTGAAATTTTGCATGTAACTTCGGCGAAGCCTTTTACTCGACAATTGGTGTGACGCAATCCTAAATTGTAATATGATTAACTGATATATGATGCTCTGAAACAATCATTAGTGTCTGGGCGTTCCAGTAATTTCATCAAGTCTGATCGGAAATCTGTAACAAGCTTCAGTAAGCCTTAACTTTCTCAAGCAATCAGTATTTGGTACTAAGGCAATCAATCAACAAGACTATTGACTAATTGAATATGAGATAAGCAGCTAAATAAAAGTACAAGACTCACTGTACTTACTGTACTACACTGTACTCGTTACTCATAATTTGTAACGAGCTTCAACAGTTCTTCACTTTTCTACACAATCAGTATTTGGTACTGTGAATCAATTTTATCAACAAAACTATTGACTAATTTAATATGAGATAAGCAGCTAAATAAAAAGTATCAGATTCACTGTACTTACTAATTTTTAACAAGCTTCAGCAGTTCTTAACTTGTCCATGAAATCAGTATTTGGTACTGTCAATCAATTGTATCAACAAAACTATCGACTAATTGAATATGAGATAAGCAGCTAAATAAAAGTATCAGACTCACTGTACTTACTAATTTGTAACAAGCTTCAGCAGTTCTTAACTTGTCCATGAAATCAGTATTTGGTACTGTCAATCAATTGTATCAACAAAACTATCGACTAATTGAATATGAGATAAGCAGCTAAATAAAAGTATCAGACTCACTGTACTTACTAATTTGTAACAAGCTTCAGCAGTTCTTAACTTGTCCATGAAATCAGTATTTGGTACTGTCAATCAATTGTATCAACAAAACTATTGACTAATTGAATATGAGATAAGCAGCTAAATAAAAGTATCAGACTCACTGTACTTACTAATTTGTAACAAGCTTCAGCAGTTCTTAACTTGTCCATGAAATCAGTATTTGGTACTGTCAATCAATTGTATCAACAAAACTATCGACTAATTGAATATGAGATAAGCAGCTAAATAAAAGTATCAGACTCACTGTACTTACTAATTTGTAACAAGCTTCAGCAGTTCTTAACTTGTCCATGAAATCAGTATTTGGTACTAAGTCAATCAATTGCATCAACTAAAAATAATAAAAGTATCAGATTGTACTTACTAATTTTTAACAAGACTAACTTGTCCATGAAATCAGTATTTGGTACTAAGTCAATCAAGTATCAACAAAATAATTGACTAATTGCCACTAAGTAAATAAGTAAAGGCTTAGTTAATTACTAATCTTAATTTGTGTACTTTTTAAGTATTAAATATACTTAATTGATCTTACGTTTCGATACCAATAATAAGTAGCATTTATTGAAAAAGCTTCACTTTATAACTGCCAAGTGCAATATCTCCACCTATCATAATCGGCCCGTATAAATTTGTAAAATTGAAAGAATATACTTTGAGACCCAAACTGTATAGTAACATTTTATTTGAACTTCGTTTCATGTCAATATTAAAAGTGAAATTGTTGACTAAAATTATTAAAATTATAATTACTAAAATTATATAAATTAATATAATAATTAAGTTATTTACAGACTCCATTTAGCAGTGAACTAGCGTTATTCTTGTATTACACTAACTGAAAAATATGTCATTAATTAGCAAACAATTTAGCAAATTACTCGTACTTATTGGAATTCTCATCAAAAATACTAATTGCTTTGAAAATGCAAACAATTGCGTACGAAATCAAGGTATTGTTTACTATGGAAAATTCATTATATAATGCTCTGTTAACCATTTACCTAAAAGTTCGAACCTGAACGCCAACTAGTGTAAATTAAATTAATACCAATTAAATTGAAAGCACTCAGTCACCGAGCTCTATGATTTATCGATTACCAGTTGAATAATATTGTCTGGACTATGCAAACAATCCTGTTTGAATAGTTGTATGGATTTCAAAACAAAACATTAATTGAATTAATGGATAAAGCTTAGATTGGATAATCAAACACACTTCTTTGACACAGGTCAAGTTAGTATAAACGCATCGAGTACGCTGTTGTCAGCGAGTAACGTGTCATAACTTTACCAATTTCAGAGTTTGCATCTCATCCTGCCCTTAAAGGGTTTCTTGTGTACTTGAGAGACTGTTCTGACGGATTTCTTGTCAGACTATATCCACGTCTACTACGATGTGACAGTGCATTTCAACGTTTCATATGAATATATATATATATATATATATATATATATATATATATATATGAATAAATTAAATTAAATTCGGCTATTGCCATTTATACAAATTTAATTCATAAAATAAAAGTCGTTTGACAGGTATTTAGTCTTCCGATCATATGTTAGTTTGGTTATTTAAAAACATATGTGACATATACGGCCAAATACAAAATAATTGAATCGTAAAAAGTAAGGGCTCTGTGGTGTAATGGTAGCAAATTCACCCGGGAAGTGAGAGATCCGGGTTCGAGTCCCGGCGGAGCAAGTACTTTTTGTGATTAAATGTTTATTGAAGAAATTATATATATAAAACGTTGTATGTATATATATATATATATTTATTTATTTATAGCCTACTTCTATTTACTATATCCATTATAGGTATATTTTTAAAAACGCTGAGGTTTACTAACGATAAAATGTTATTTATTTAAAGAGTATTTCAGTCTAGTGTTATTACGACTTAACCTATGACATATTTTATGGCTGTGGAAGCTACAATTTCTTTTTTAACTTACGAGTAAAAAACATTACTGTATCACGCAAATCATAAAAAAGTTTTATTTTTATGTGTTTTAAGAGTATTTCTATGTTTAAACAATATTTCAATGTTTTAAGAATATTCCAATGTCTTAAACAATATTTCAATGTTTTAACAATATTTCAATGTTTTAACGATATTTCAATGTTTTAACAATATTTCAATATGAAGCTTAGCTTTCCGTTATTCAGCACTCGAAAGCGGGTGAATGTATCAATAACATTAATATTCTTTAATTAGTAAATTAATTAATTAAAAAGTACACCACACCACGAAAATTGTTTCGCTAAGGTTGCATGCAAAATTTCAGGTCTATAGATAATTTCATAAGGCTAAATGTGTCATTACATATCATCAATATGATTTTTGCTCAGTTTGTTTTAAGATTTATGTATTGTGTGATTTTCTCGTTGCCACTATGTTACACATAAGACCCAACGTAACAATGTTTGCTAACGCTCAGCCAAACCTCGTAGAGTGACATGCACCATCATCGAACTTAATGTTGCTTACATAAAAATGAAGTTTCACACATAATTTCTTCTTTACAGGGTAGTTCGTCTCGAGACATGTTGCGGACAGACAAACAGACAGACGGAAACTCTCAGCCAATAAGGATTACTCATTTTCATTCCAAAATACGATGGTCATCGAAATATAGGAAAAAATTTGGCCATTACAACTGTACAATCGATCGCAAATTTCAAATTTACAATATGATTTTCAGCTAAATATTTTATTGTGTTTTTCAGAAATTCCAAAGAACCCTAGAAATAAGTAATGTCATTTCGAAGATTAAATTTAAAGTTTACTTGGATCTTTACGTAATAAGTATTATTTTACACAATAGTTAATAATATGTAAATTACAATTAATATTACTATTTAAAGATTTAATTTATAGCTTTACAAGTAGACAGATAATTCGAGGAAAATTATTCTATTTCTAATAAGAACGAACATAATGTTAAGAAATGGGTTAAGATTAAAATAATCACTTGGGCTTCTTCTTAGAAAACATATTATAATGTAATGTAGCAAGGAAGTTTTTAACTTTTGGTAAACAAATAATATTGACCTTAATCAATGAAAAGATCTAGAAACTGTATTTTAAGTTTTATTTCATAATTCAGGAAGTAAAGGTTTTCTCTTCGGATTAATGCTGTTCCTCTACAAATACAAGAACCTCATTAAAACTCTTTGATAGAAATACTTGCAAAGTGATTAAAAGTACTTTATATTTTCAGAGAATCATTTTTCATTTAAATGAAGCTCTCGCTCTACACTAACCAGAGTGATTGACTCCACCTCCCAAATTGGACATCAAATGTCAGTTCCAAGAATGAAGAATCCAATCAGCTCTGAGTCCTAAGAATGCAGTACTTTAAAAACAAGTCTTATAGTCAAAGTGTGCATGTAATAAGTACTAAAAGATCCATAAAAACGTGCCAAAGTACTAAAAAATCTGTTTCTTTAAAGTGTTTCCGATATTAATACACCTCAGTTCCAAATGTGGGAATAGTAAAAATTTACTTCCACAACTTAGGTATACTCGGATACTTCTAGAGCATGAAGAACTAAGCGTGAGACGAAAGTCTATGATCCATTTGAACATCTAATCCGACTAGCTCATGAACCTTCCAGATGATTCCAGAAAGTTGATCATAGTTACTCCTGACAATGATGCTTACTCAAGGGTTGCTTCGCATCAAGAATGTATAAATGTATTTAAAATCGAGCAATCCACTTGCAACACCCAAGATTATGATTCTCCTGGCTTTTGAAACAACACTGCTTACATGTCCTGAGAAAGTCAGAGTGAAATCTATACACAGCCTAATGTACTTTACGATGTACCTTTCCTAAATTCTAACCCCTCCACTTCTACAGGAAACGCAGTAGTAATTGAAAACCTAGTAAGGTCAATTTTCAATTAAAAAGTGATTACTACTATTCTGATGAGGCTTAAGGATTTTAGTTATTTTTGTTTTATGGTAGATTGTGTTAATCTTTTCTAACAGATCCACGAACCAGAATTGCTAAAACTACGAGAAGTTTGAAGGACTCAAACAATAACTCACGCAGCTGTACTTGACTGGAAATATAAGTTTGCACAAAACTATAATACATTTTTGAAAATTTTTTGAGCAACATCCATATTATAAGTGTGTTTATCCAAATTTAAAAAGAATAATAACTATCAGTGTCTTGCAGAGGGAAAGGGGATTCTCTTGAAAATAATTAATTATATTACAAATAACCAAATTTGTTTTCAGCTATATACAGTGCATATGGAAACGAAAGTGTACACATTTATTGACGTATACTAGTGAATTATATATATGTGTGTGTGTGTGTGTGTGTGTGTGTGTGTGTGTGTGTGTGTGTGTGTGTGTGTGTGTGTGTGTGTGTGTGTGTGTGTGTGTGTGTGTGTATGTGTGTGTGTGTGTGTGAATTTCCCATTGTTAACTATATAGGGTACCTAATTCAACATATCTTCATGACCACGTAAAGTGTTCTCCTAACTTCGGAAACAGCACAGTGACATCAGTGACATGACCGTCATCAATATTGACAGCTGGGACCGAGGGAGCATCCTCCTGAAATCGACGAACATATATCCATAATTCGGTCGGTTTACAATTCCAGTCGCTTTCGGCATGTCTACAGAACTGTCTTCACCATTAATCTAGCTCCATTTCATCTCTCTATAGAGGCAGAAATACACAATATTAACAACTCCAGACCGCTTTAGTTTCATTTGAACAAAATGTTTTCACTCAAAGTGGTGAAGTAGTGCAATAATATATATATATATATATATATATAATATATATATATATATATATTTATTTATTTATTTATTCATAGTCTTTTAAGATAAATTTTGCTGAAGACAGAAAAGTAATTATTCACTATACACGCGGAACTACAAGTATATAAATTACGAAATTTAGACAACTTTGTAATCAAAGCCAAATAAAAAAAATGCTGAAGATGAACATTGTAAATATTTTACAGTACTTACATAAGTTTAAGCTTCAAGAATTGGCATGGTTTTTTATACTTTAGACTATTTAAAATTAAATAAGACATTTTAAAATTACATACCTTTTTAAGACATTTTTATTACGAATGTATTTTTTTATAAATGAACATGTTACTCTCCAATCACCTTCCATATACATTGTAAAAAAATTCATATACAAAATTCATATCTTCAAAAGCTGTTTTTGCTTCATATAAGATGCCTTTATATTCTTCTTCAAATTCTCCTAATGAAATTCTAAAAACAAACAATTTTCTATTTATCCCGGCTCCGGAAATGGTATCTTAAAACAGCTGTAACAAAACCCTTTTTTAATATATATTCCATCCAAATATGTATTGCACCACCTTAAATTAAATGATTTATTTGGATGTTAAGTTATGTTGGATTGTTAACTCCAGGTCACATTGCGCATAGTCCAAGTGTTTGAAATCTGACGTTGTTCCAGACTTGGCTCCTGGAATCTGGAGTCATGACCATCTGAAGAGATCCAAAATATATTGAGCTGGAATTGAGCTTCTTCGGCGACGAAGAAGCTCAAAGCAAATTCTTTGCATCGTTTCTCTATTAGAGACACCTAGACTACTAATAAAATATAGTGTTCGCTTTTATGGATCTCTTCCAGGAGTCAAGTCTAAATCAGCGGCAGATTTCAGATGCTGCACTAAGAGGATGGTAAACTGGAGTTAAGTCAACTTATTAAGTCAAAAATATTCATCAACCAACCGAAACAAAAACCACTATGTTCCATGATCATTTTAATACTGGCAGGACAGATATAGGCTTCGTTCATAAGGAAGAGGTCTAATTCATTCTGAACTCCATCGAAGCTATTATAAATTCAAGTAATCTTTAAATCTTAAAAGAGAACCTATTTAACATTCAATATAATATGTAACCCTGAGTATAAAAACCATCAATCTAAATGTTTTTCCCCCAACAGCGTTTCAAAGTTTACGAGAGCATCAGACAATTGCAAGAAAACAAATCGTTCATGCCTTCAGGTACACAAACTTGACGCATACATTTTAAAGGAAAACTTTCATATCAGATCTGAAATAAAATATTCTTTGGTAACAGCAGGTAAACACCAACTCTTCCAAACTAACTTAGTTTGGTTGGTGTCATATTTCTTGTACGCCCTGAAAAAAAAAACTGTGATGAAGAAACAATATTTTAATATGAATGAATACTTATAAATATCTTGTATACGTTACCCAACACCATTGATTCAAATATATCAAGGCATTTTATAAATTCAATTTACAAGAACTTTTTTTCTAAGAAATTGTTTAATATAACTTACGGTTATAAGCTGGTGGTTATCAAATATTCAAAAGTTGCAATTATATTATCTCGACTATTTAGGCATCAACGAAAAACACTGAAAGAAATTATACAATTCTCCATTATTATTTCAAACAAGTTTTATCACTTTAGGGTAACAGTTTTCACATTTTGATAAGTTTTTAGATGGCAGTTGTACATCGTTTTATCGGATGGGCGTTAGTGAAGGGACTATAGGTGCTGAAAAAATTACATTTCTGTCTGTCTGTCTGTAAATATTCTAAAGAATTCTCTAAAAAAATAAAAGTAAAGAGTTGCTGAGCGTCAGAGAATATTTTTACATTGGTCTTATGGATAATAATTGTGGCAACGAGAAAATCGCAGAATAAATAAACTTGTACACAAACTCAATACAAGCATGTGGCATTTGAACAAATTACATAGTAACCCATGTAGTCTAATAAATGAGCCATATACATGCAACTTGCATGCAATCTCACCAAAGCCTGTTACGCGACAATTGCGTATTCCAAATTTATTAATCATAAGTATAAAGTTTTGCTTAACTTTACCCATGCTTAATTATTTCAGGACTCCCTATTAGAGTTCCATAAGAAATTATTCACTGGTCATAAAAAGTCACTTTGATTCAAGTTTCTGTATTGATGTCCATAGTTTAACATTTATTTTTAAGGAAATATTTATATCTGTTTTTTTTTTTTTCATCGGCTATCATGAGATAATTCTTTGTTTAAAGTGTGTTACTATACCATCAGGTTTTGAAAGGATAATTAGTGTTCGGGCATTTTTCAATCGCTATATATCACAAAATGTATTTTAAAAAGTAACTTAATACATAAACATGTGCTTAAAACGTACAACATTTGACAATGGATGCCACTAAAAAGTTGGGTTTATTGCACTTGAGGAAGAGGGTAGATTTCACTCCGCGAAACGTTGTGCTATACATGTGTCCTTTACTAGGTGGATATAATTGTGACTGGAGGTATATACTTTGCCCATCTATCCCACGCGTAACGAGTTTGATGAATGATGCTAAGTATTTTTATCACTGTGCCCTTTCTTTAAAGCCTTCTTCTACTTCCACTACTTTTCTCCTGCATTACTTCTCTTATTTTGCTAGCAATTTAGAAACGAAGCACAAGGAAATAGATGTTTCAGAAATCTTGTCTTCGATCACTTTAAGACGAATTTTATCCTGAATAACGCCTTTAAGAAGATTACTTGCAAAGACGTGTAGCTAACTTTACATATTTATTCACAAGTCTTTAAAATTGTTGCGTTTCCTCAAAATCTACGTAATACGATTAAAGTTTTTTCCGTTTTTACATTCCTATATTAAATTTATTTTCAAAACCAATTTGTATGTACGTTATTTATGTAATTTAAAAACCATTTATAGTGCAATTACCACACTTCCGTTGATATTTAACGGGTAACAGCTTAAAATAACTAAATAACAATCAAGTAAAAATTATTTTAAACCTAACAATCTATTCTTTTATGCCCAAACGCAACTTTTGAATTAAAATGCCGGCTTGGCGTCTATGATTTCAGGATTATATAAAAATTAACAGTAATCTGAAAATGGTTGAATCAGACTTACGTACCGAATATTTAAAATAATACGATCCGTAATATTTCCATCGCCAAAATGCAAAATTTATATATTATATAACATTTGAAGAGACACATTGTTGAATTTTGCTATTACGTGAAGCACCTAACTAGATCATTATTACAATTTTCCAATTTAATCAACACCGTTAGGTTAGATTTTTTTAAATTGTACTCTGTTACTCAATACACGTTTTTAGATAAAACTTTTAAAAATAAAAAAAATTAAACTGATACTCCTCACTGTCAATTTAGATTTACCAGATACCACAGCGGGCGCGACACAGACGTTTACACGAGAACCTCATTTGACCCAGTGACACCTTAGAAGATTTTTAAAATGAAAATACATTTTTGTTCTGCCATAATACTATTTTTACGACGTGTAAAAAGGTGGAGGAAAAATGTGAAATAGCGAGAGAATAGCTTTGTTTGTAATGAGGGCCGAGCCGAGCAGAGCGGCCGAGTTACGATCAATACTCGCTAATCAACCGGTGTCTCCGAGGAAACTCGCCTCCGACAGCTCTTGTTTGGTAAAACATGGGCCTCATTTATATAAATGATTGTTCTAGTTCAGAAACTGTCGCTTGGAAACTGTCCCAACAATTAATGGGTGTGGTAATTACACTAGAAACGTCGTTTCTAGTTTTGTTCTACGTCCTACTAACTCGTTAATAAAGGTTTTGTAACTAGTAATTAATTTTAGTAAAAGTTAACACGCCCATTCTTCCCGTAATATGATGAGCGTTCCTGTTATCTCCTGTATGATCATAACCTCAAAACACTGTTGGTGACATCACACACAATTGAGCACTCTGTCTGCAACAATGATTCCTATTATTGAGTTATAGCTGTTACCCGCGGCTTCGAATCCAATTTCGTTGAGTTTGCCTTGTTGTCACGATCAAGAAAATATGTTGAAAAGCGTATATTTATGGACATTCTAATTTACACAGGTCTTAGTATTTTTGTGCCAAAGTTGATTTTGCCTTGTTTCCCGATCAACCGTAAAGCACTGTTCTTGACATCCACACATCCACACACCATTAAGAACGTGAATTGCACACTGACCGCTATAGGGATTTGTATTATTAAAATTTAAAAGAATTCGTAATAATACTAGCAGTTACCGCAGTTTCGAACGCAATTGTTCGTAGGCTTTGCAAATGTATGAGCACTTCTGGTTCACGGGAATTATATTTCCGATACAATTATCTGAGAAGACTACTTCTGTCAAAAGACAACAACGATAGATTTTACAACAGCCATTTAAATTTATAGTAAACGTTGGACAGTAACTTTGTACTTTATATCTGCATTACAATACTTAACAAGCATTCAGTATTTAATATTTTCTAAAATTTAAAGTTAAAAGTTTATTTTTACTAAAACTTTTTACTAAAACTTTCAACTTTATTATCTGGATATTTTCTTACTCTGTACTCAAAAGCGGATGCAAACAAAGTTTGAAATAAATGTTGTTACTATCAAGCTTACTCTTTCATGTAAAGAAATTTAAAATAGTGTTAAATTAATCAAACATATGATTGTGTTGTCATAAAATAATGTTTACACAGAACAGTTGATTACTGTAATGCAAAATGGCTTTTTGCGACTTCAGAGGCCAGAGTGGCGTAGCACTTACTAAATCTAAAAATATCCATAACGTCCATCTATATTCAATGGAGTGACATGCACCCTCATCTAACTCAATGTTCCCTGTATACTAATAAAGTGATACAAACTTTCAGGTGTATAGGTTCGTTTTCGAGACATAGTGTGGACAGAAAGGCAAATGAATTGTTTCCGGTCTTTATCCTGGCCCGGAATCGGGCTGGTGTCGATCTTAATTGTAAAAAGGTTAAAACTAAATTAACACTGACACAGTGCCGCAGGGCTTGATACTGAACTTCATTATATTTACATAAATTAGTTGCCAAATAAACTGTTATCTTAGATCAATATCATAACATTTTATTAGCGGGTTTTTTATGAATGATCTCAATTTTTGGCCATCAAGATAGCAGATTTTATAACAGTGAATTAAAAATTATCTTTCATTATGGTTTTCAACTAGTACCATTTTATCTTAAATGTTCTAATAATCGTCTGAAAAAGTAATAATTTAGCGTTCCTCCCAGATATAAAATTCACTTTATGAGTTAATTATCTTGGGATCCACTTATATGACTGTCCAAAATTGACCACCCATGTGACATCTTCATAGAAACAACTTAATTCAAAAATGTTCAATAAAAAACGGTGCTACTTTGATTTTGAATGTAACAAGACTCTCGGAATGGCCTACATCTGAATTATTGAATATATAGTCATATAATTTTTGGAGATTTGTTGAATAGTGTTAATAGAATTTTCTTTCTGTACGAAATAAATTTGCAGATCGTCTGTAGTCCTAAACCACGAAAAATTCCAAAGAATCTATATATATATATATATATATATATATATATATATATATATATAGTATCATTGGTGTTAAAATGTCAGATATTACTACAAAATAAATAAACTAACAGTGGAGAAATTTATATTACACTTGTCCATACACGATTCTCTATTTGCATCCTAAATTATTAGACTGTCTGTCTCATGAAAAAGGCCAGTTTTAATTATGTAATGTTGCGTACCACAAGAATTGACGTAAACAATCTGGTCGTAAAGTATTTTACACTCCGCCCGAATGTATTAAGATAAAATTATATACACTTTTTGTATAAAGTTTGTTGTTAACGATGGAAGGTTTTGCTAGAATAACAGATTATGGGCATTTGTCACTGTTGTGGTTATAAAAGGTATAACTCAACGTTTCGAGGATTGGAATCTACCCTCTTCATCAGGTGGAAGAGTTATTAGTACGTACAAAAATAAAGAATAGAAAGGTAAAAAGAATGGAAAGAAAAGGGTTCAAACATACCCTAAAGCTACTTGGAATGTAGTCTAGTGCTCGGGACTAGACTCCAAGTAGCTTTGAGGTACGTTTGAACCCTTTTCTTCCCATTATTTTCGTCTATCTATTCTTTATTTTTATATGTACCAATACCTCCCCCACTTGTTGAGAAGGATAGATTCCAATCCTCGAAACGTTATACCTTTTTTTTAATATAACGATGATAAATGACCAAAATCCTGTTATCTTATAAAAACTCGTTAAAAATATTTCATTTTTAAATATTAAACACACTATATTGTTATTTACGTAACTGGAGTAGAAAAAGTTGTTTCACTGAGCATAGTTAAAAGTTTGGATATTTTGCGATATGTTTTCGGTAAATTACGTAAATTGGTAATAAATAATCCCACTTCTTACTCGCGAGAGACGGCCTATACGCTAGGGACCTCACAATGATATTTTAGCTTAATACCTATTGTCACGATTTCAAGCAAGCAGGCAACTGCTACAGTTTTACAACTAGAAATAAAGCAAAATATGCAATGAATATTATTGACATCCTACAGTTATAGTTTTGCCCAATAATTGTGTTACTACTTAGTATGCTTTCTGTGGTTATTTGAAACGGTCGTCATCAATGAAAGGTTAGTTTCATCGGTTTATTTCACAAAACCGAGGAAAAATAAGTGCTGTTTCACCTTCGGAACTTTCCGTTGGCCAGGCCGACAAGCAATTACCAACTTTAATAACGTCGCCGTCTCGTCTTACTTTCAGGCTTTCTACGCCTTCCTCTCTGTAGCAAGGTTCTGTTGGCTTCTCTCATCATGATTACGGCTTTCCCGACGTTCAAGTCAATTCAGCGTACCAGGATATTTCAAGTTTATGACTTCATAAACATGCAACTTTACTTATGCTAGCGCACTAACCGTTCAGCTGCACGATGTATGTACAAAGTCGTGCTGAGTATTTTGAATATTTTTAAGGCAAAGACCCTTAAATTTTAAGTGAAGATACTGATCACTCAATTAATTAGTTGTAAATTATTTAAGAAGTTCAATGATTAAATTAGTGGGACAATAATTAATTAATATTGAGTGAGGCAAATTATTATATAGTACTGGTTTGAATACTGGTTTCCTTATCGATTGTTATCTAGACAAGTTGGTGATTAGTATTTCTGTGGTTATATCATTTTAATATTGAAGCAAACTTAATGGATTTTTCTCTTAAGCACAGCATATTTTAAACTACCAAGACTGATTTCCATCTATTAGCACGGTTTCATTTATTTGTAGATATTTATTTCATTTGGAACAAATTTTGCTTAGTTCCTGTTTGCAAAGTATATTTTCAATAACTAAGAGATATGCAAGTGTGAGTTAGTGGTAGGAAAAATTCAGCATTTTTCGATCCCCGCTAACCGATCCTACCAAATACGGGATTAATAGTTACTACAAAATACTTTACTGAAATTCCGTTTCGCCTGTAAAACTTTTCAAACTTCAAATATTTCTGCAGCCCTGCAAAAATTTTGAAGCTATCTATGTCATAGTAGGACTGTCACTATGGTCTGCTATGATTTGTCTTTTGGCGTCGGGGACTGAGTATTTCTTCCTGGTCTGAGAACGTTTCGAACCTCTTGGTGCTGTTGTTTTACAAGGTGATCAAAATACCCGATTTCCTTGGCAACTTTTAAAGGATTGTAAATAGAATTTGGAATTGAAGAACGTTGGTAGGTTTTGAGAAAGTGTTGGATTTTTGCGCAATGCAAACTTTGAGTAAATTTTCCTTAATAAGTGTAACGGCCATCTACAAAAAGTTTGAAATGGCAATCCCTTCGCCTTGTTATAGATTATTGGAAAAGTGTGAAGTTATAAGTCCTTTTAAACTTTCAAAAATGTTAACTAGGAATGAAATATATTTATCATTGCAATTTATTGACAAACATAGAGAAACTCCATACTAAATTATGTACTGTAATCTCTAAAGAAATATTAAAACTTTATGCTCTTAGTAACCTTGGCGGTTAGTAACTGTAAATATAGCTTAACCTCATACTTTTATTTCATCCTTTATTTCTGCTCTCTTTGAAGTTTTTTAAGTCTTTCAAAGGTTGGAGGTGCAGTTAAAAAGTTTTAGTTGGAGTGCCATCTCAGGGTGTTTCCAGTAAAAATGTTGAACATTCCAAACTGTATTTTAATAAATTCATAAACATTTCAAAAGAGCTGTTTTATATTCGGAATACTTAAAACATTACGAGATGGCGAATCTCTAATTAGAAACTTTAAAATGGTCTTAGTTTCGTCTGTAATGTTACGTGCTAGACTCATGACGGAACAGCTATAATGAAGAATGGTTGAAGAATAATGATTTGATCACAAAGTCTAGATATTCATCATGGTTATAGTTAGTGGCTTTTTATTGGGTATATTAAATCTTACGATTGCTTAGAGTTATCCTTCAAATCTCAGGATACACGAAAATTTGAAAATCGCCATCAATGTCATCAAATCAGTTTGATTTGGTCAAGTACAAATCAAAGTCATGAAACCAACTATTCGTCAATCACATAATAATTTAATGTATTTCGTCATCTGTTGATTAATAACAACCCTTTCTATATACACTAGTGGCTCAATGTGGGTTCAACTTTTGGGTTTTAGGGTGCATTGACTTGTACCCAATCATCGCTTAAGTATGTGATCTTCGCACCCTAACATTCCTTACTACACCAGACCTTTGTGATGGGATCAAATATGGATATCATCACCATTACAATCAGCATTGCAATAAAATTGTTTCAATTAAAATCTGTGTTTCAAGCCTCACTATACAATATTTAAATGAATATTGAGTGATACACCGTTTTCTACGTTTCTCGCAATTGATTATGAAAACGTGAAAAAAATCATTTTGAGCCTATAAGACTCATTTAGAGACCCATAACAAATTCGAAATGTAATGAACATTTTTCATCTAAAGTATGGCCATTTTCCTGAATTTCCACGGTTAGGCACAAACATTTTCAACACCTTAGCAAATACCTAAGAGGTCAGATAAACACGTTTAAACAGTTCCATATAAATCCATTTCGTAGATTTCAAAATGTTGTATCATAAAACTTTGTATTATCAATATCGAGTGTTATAGAAACATTCTGCGGTTAGGTTAGCAAATTTTTAATAGGCTTTCTTCATAACAGACTAGTTAACAAAACGTAAACAAGATACTTACAATTATACACCCTTCCGCTAATTAATTGGAATCCGTATTCGTGGCCCAGTAATTCTGAAACAAAGGGGTCTTGTGTTATTTCGGTTCCAGACTAAAGCTTTGTTAAGACTAATCTATGCAAACAATATTATACTGGCTCAACATATTTAGCTGACAATGTTTACATTGTTTCACATGCTTACCTAGTCTATTTATCACTCCAGTTTTACAAATATTTTAATCATAGGTTTCGCAGTATTGATTGCCCTCAAACATTAGTAAATGGTAAATTACGGGGAGAATCAATAGAAACATGCCCTTAAAATTATCCAAACACATTAATTAACCTTATCAGCTTGATAACAGCTAGCCATCTTTTTTAACTTTTTTTGTTTTCTTAGGACAAGAAGCTTATAAATTGCACATAAACATATAAGAACCTTAGCGCTGCTTCCGGAGTGACAGGATATTCAGGATGGGTAAGGTTAGGGGGTAGGGTCGTCTCCTATAGAGATCCATGAGGAAAAACTAGGGGTCTAATCTCAAAGCCATGTCCCCCGGAAGAAAGGGAGGCCACCTCTGAACCAGCCAGTCGAAGCAGGCAAGGAGTAGCACACCCTTGTTTAGGCTAGCAAGAACCACACAGTTAGGGAAGGAACCCCACAAACTCCAACAGTCATCTCCCGCAGTAGACTAGACCTATCAAATGCCTCAATTTGCGGTTAGTGATGTGCTGCTCCTGGACATCAATAAGGTTGCCCAGATTTAAGTGACACATCGGTTATTCATCATTATTCTCATTATTGTAATTTTTACTGTACCTAGTGTAGTTTCAAATGGAAGATAGAAACCAGCCAGAAGTGATCCCTGCTGGGTTGTTTCACTTACTAAAATTAATACTGTACAACCTAGTCATGACCCTCCTAAGAAACATAGAGCAGAGGATTAATGTTATGAATCTCGTTGAGAACATAATATCCTCTCTCTATACCGTGCGTTTGAAACAACCAGGACTTCTAGCCACACTTTCTACGGGTCGCTTCGTCTTCTAGACGCGCTTTCTTCGATTCTGGTCAGTGACTCGCCGAAGTAAAACTAGACTCGACACGATTGAACTTGGACAGCTAAAACAGACATGGTTACAACCTGCATGGCTAAAAAAGACATGGTTACACTTGCTTGGCTAAAACATACATGGTTAGAATTTCCAAGGCTAAAACAGACATGGTTACAACTTGCAATGGCTAAAACCATGTCAGTTCAGTGGCTACCACACGGATGGTGAGAATTGCATGGGTAGAACCTGCATGGTTAGAACATACATGATTAGAACTTACACGGTTATTACTAGCATGGATGGAACCAACATTGAAAAAACTTGCACAATTAAACATTGTAGAGCTGGACAATGCATCTTTAAAATTTACATGGTTACAACTTTAATGGCTAAAACATCCATCGTTGAGAACTTCCTCGACTAGATCCAATATTTTGATATAAAAGACACCTTTATTTCTTCCACAATATAATTTAACATCAAAAACGATTTCGACAATAATTAAGGTATCATCTGTCTTTGTGACTTCTATCAAATATACAACGAAACTAATAGAACAAACATACCTAGAATCTCCATGGATACAGAGTGCTTGCCTAGAACTGGCATACCAAAAGCTAAGTTCATATCAAATTCTTTATTATTGAACCCTAAAGAAACAATGAACAAGCACTTAGAATTTCTATATATTTATAATCCACTTGTTTATTTATTATAATAACCTTTAAGGCTTATACTAAATCAAACATCCTTTTATATGAAGGTACACATTGTAAAAATGTACGGCTGAAAATGTGTTTTAAAGCCTTCCAAATTAAGATCAAGACAAGAGGCTTGCTTTGTTCTTGGCTAACAGATTAAACGAAGTGTAAAGAAAAATGTTTAATTAACTTTATTAACACTTAATTAAAACGACTTACACAAAAGAGAAACTGGTGTTTAGATACATCCATGATTTTTAAATGTTGGTTCAACCGTTATAAAAGCAAAACATATGTAACTCCCTTTAAGCGTTTCCTAATAAGAAATTTGTCGGAAATTGGATTGGGCTGTAGCGGTGTAGTTGGAGCTCGCCAGGAGCGCTTTCATTTCCTCAACAAACTTGGACAGATTTGGGAGCTGACCCGGACAAAATTCGTTTATTCTTCTGCACCTTTTTTGGCTAAGTGAATAAAATCCCTAATTTATGTCGCCTCATCTTTAGTTTTTCTCTCAACTGTTCGTTATGGATGTTCAGCTACATTCACTATCAGCCACATGATGTGGCTAACGGATTGGCTGTTTGAATTAAAGTGAGATAATTTTATAAAATATGTTCCATTGTGGATGTTAATAACTTCACAAATCTGTAACATATCAGTTAACTACTTCACACAGTATCTAATAAGATTCTAATACTTTTGTGTGTGTCTGTATATGATCTAACTGTAGAAATCCATATATTACATTGGACATCCTTGTTTGAAGTTTGGTTTTACCGATGGAAGGATTGTGAAGGATACAGGATTTTTCATGGTGTGATCCCGAGAATCCTAATAAAATAAGTGCTGATCTAATTTCTTTTCAGTAATCTTTATTTGTCTGTTAGAGATTTAAAAACTTGAAATAACTTTAGTTAAATATTATTACTGACAACTGCCGTCGCTGTGGTACTAAACTGGGTTTAACAATAGAACCAGACATTACTGTGTTGGATTGAATTTTTCAGTTCTGTAAATCTTGTAAATTACAAAATTAGGATTTCTATAATAAATTCTCTATAAAAAAATAAGGACATTGAAAAAGGAAACCAATGAGGCAAAATGGGGTGAACATTTTATAGAATGGAACTTTATGTCTTTGACTTCCTTGTAATTCACCCCACTTCCAATCATAACTTACAAAATCCATTGCTTGAATAGCAGCACCAGCAGTTAAGGTGGTAAATTTATTCCAAACTCAAGGTTTACAGACCTGTATATATATATATATATATATATATCGACAGAAGGTTTAAGTCTAACATTTTAAGTCTATAGCTCCTTTCATCATGCTCCAATCATATGATTTTACTGATTTTGTTAAAAGATTTATTTATTCTGCTCTTTTCTTGTTGTCATCACACTCACCCCTAAGGGCAATGTAACAGTGTTCGCTAAAGCTCAGCCAATTCCCGTTGACTGAAAGGAATCATCGTGGAACTCGATACTGAAAACATAGAAATGAAGTTCAATGCGAAATACTCGTATAAAGTCTACAGATCAGTTCGTTATCGACGTATCATGAAGACACACAGACAGAAAACTTTTTCCAGCCCCTCGTGTGGCGAGCTTCACTAACGCTCAGCCAAAATTATTTGTTCTGCCCTAACCTACACACCGACTCCGTACAGTACAACAAAATTTCAACCTTATCATTGTGCTTAGACAAGTTAGTTCATTGTTAAGGCTCCGTTGTTTTATTAGTCAGGAGATGATTTGTTACCCACTAATGATCTGTTTATGATGAACTTTATGAAAAAAACGGACTCTGTGATGTACATGAAATAGAATCTGGCCCGTGTTTGTTTACCGGGGCCAGGATGTTTGCTGAGCGTGCGGTGGTGATGATGGAGTAGGGGATCCGAGGGGGGGGGGGTTACGTCAACAAACCCGGTCAGTTATGGTCTGCAATCAGCTGAGCTTCCAGGAATTACAGGAAATCACAGTGCGGTCAAACATGTGTGCTATGTACCTGACTTAATAGTTTCTACAGCGAATATTTACTGTACATTACCAACAGATGAAAATATGAAAGTATGTTTTTGCACGAGGATTGAGGAAAATACCAAAAGATATTGAGAATACAATATGGCGTTGTTACTTTTTATCTCTTTTTATTCTAAAAACCATGGATGTTTTATATTTATGATAGGATTTTGTATGTATGTGTGTAAGTTCACCGCGCTTAAACATATTGCTAAAGCTAACGGTGGAAAATGTGGAAAGGATACCATACGAATACTTGGCTAAGACTGATAACCAGTTTTACCAATCCAACTCTCTTTCATAAATTATGTAATAATATAAATATTGAAAATATTTAGAAAGTAAAGAAGTATATATTGTTTAAAATTGTATTAATAATATTGGAATTATTATATTAATTTATAATTTAAAATTTGAGCAGCTTTTGATGACAAAATTGTAATAATATTAAATTGTTTTGCGATTCTACGAAATATGGTATAAAATAATCACGTTTCAGTTAATTAATTTCTACGTTATTAAAGTACACACAAATCTATAAATCGATATCTGCTCAGTTATTTGAATACATTGGAATCCAGTAATCAGTGTTGTATTAATTAGAATTCCTGGCTTCTTAAGAATTCAAAGGTGAGAAATTATCTGAGAATTATGTTAATGGCGTCAGCTCATACAGATTCTCCACCTTATTGTCCTGTTTCAGAGTAATCTTCAGTCATAATTCTCTAAATAAACTCTTTAAAACATAATTTAATTTTCTTTCAACTTTTTTGTTGTTGTACGGTCCACCCATTATACTATATAAGATCATCTCTATTCCAGTGAAACATTGAACTAAACTATAGAATCAAAACTGAAAGAATTCAAGTTTTCTTTATTCCATTGCATAGTGTGTTCAATTGTGTAATTTTAGTCATATAGTTTAATATAATACGATGATGTCTTATATTAAACACAACATAACATGTATTTGTATTTGTATGTTATATTAAGAATAAAACATACTCAAGTTGTCTCAAGTTACATTCATTGTATTACTGTTTTAACAATCGACAACAGTAAAATTATATTCATTTTGACAACAGACCAAGACAAATCTTTATTGATTTTAATATTTTGTCATGAACTTATCGACAGAATAAAACGCATTCAGCACTAAAAGGTCACTTAATCGTGTAAGAAACGGGTCTTTATTGCCAATTCTTTGTTACATTCGGAAGTCTGTTGATCACTCAGAAACAAAAAGGCACACACACAGTTAGTTAGTCCGCACAAGTCTTACGAAATGTTGAGAAAAGTGGATTAACAGGAACAGTTTATTGACAGCTAATTTTCATGAATCTATTACATACACCTGACGAGGTGCATGTTTTTGCCCCAGCACATGTCGATTTTTGAGTTGAAAATTACATAATAATTAGTACATAACTTGTACCATTTTGTACAAAAGTTTTAGAACATGTACTTATCAGGAAAATATATTATAGAATATACAATTGTACTGGTGCATGTCGCTAATCCAGCATTATATGAAATTTTGAGTTAAAAATTACACATTAATTAGTACTTATTTTGTACTAAAGTTTTAGAACATGTACTCATCAGGAACAGATATAATAGAATATTCAATACTAAGGTAAGGTGCATTTCGTCGACTTGGCAACGGTGGATTTCGATTTTATACATTTTCACAATAATTAGAACTGTATTTGTATCATAGTCTAATAAGGTTGTATCCTAAGCAGATTATCTCATATTTCTGACTGTTATTTCATGAATGTAATGATTCAAAACATTTGAGTGGTATCTTTTTTCTTCTGTTTTGTATGGAATAGTTCCTTGGAGAATCGATGAATAATCTGACAAGATTTGAATAACACAGTTTTTTGTTGCAGGTTATTCCACAAGCGTGTTGTTGTATACTTTATATAAAACCATAATACGGGAATAAAAATGGCATTCCTGTGCAGGTATAACTTATAATAATGGAATTTTCATGGTTTAGAAAATATCAGTAAAGTAAAACTTCTTCGAGTACTGTAATGATTTTAATTTTATATCAGAATTATGCTTGTATAATTGACACGAAAATACGTCAATCGTCCTAGTTTAAAATGTACACAGAAGCAGTTTAGGCTAACGAAAAGCTCTATAACCAAGGAGTCTATAACCAACCTATGTAGTCAGCGAGGGGGCCCAAGGAATCCGGACCCTCCCCCAAATTTTCAACTTTTCAATTATTTTTTAGTAAACGATTATTAATATTTAAATAATTCAGTAGTACTGATATGTACTGTCTAAAAGATCTCAACAAAAAACGGGTCAAGAACTTTTTAAGGAATAAAATGGGGCCTACTCTCTGCCCACCAAGGAAATAACAGTTGTCTGGACTCTCCCCCCCCCCCTAAATTCATTTCTAGCAACGTTCTTGTCTATAACTATTAATTTTTTTAATTATTTCAATACTATTTGGCTCCATGACCACCTGCGAAAGAACCAACTAAAATACTAAATGCATGTTTGTAATAAATAGGTTGCATGTCACAAATTGGTATAGCCTATGTAGTAGTATAACACTGAAATTATCAGTGGTTGAAAGTGAATCTCTATCTCAGAAAAGTCAATGTTCAATTCTTGTCTATATTTTTACTTTTTTAATTTTATGTATCTTATTAGAACTTAATTTTCGGATCATAAAACAAAATTGTACTTTGACTTATGCTTGGTACAATATATACAGTGTGCTTTAAAAAATACCAGAATAGTTTAGTAATTTTTAAAACTATTTCTTGTAAAGCAATGCGACTTTATGAGATTGTCTACAGCATTTTCTATTTCAATTAAACTGTTTGGAAAACTTTACAATAGCGAATGCATTTTTTCTATATTATGTTTAAAATCATAATAGTTGAGTTTATTAGTTAAAAATCTTTCTGCTTTTAAGAAAAAACGTTAAGTAATTGTGATATAAAATAATAATGAATGTATCTTGAAATAAAATAGTTTCATGACACACAAATTAAAAACGTAAAAATATATAATTATATGATGAATTTCAATTAATTAATAATTTATTATCTTTAAAATTATATTAATAAACTCAGTGCAGTAAGCCGTATATTTCAAATTATTAACAATAATTAATTATAATTTGAGCTTCTACTATTTTTATTTCACACACCATATTTTAAAATTAATGAGTAATTTACCTCCTTTTTAAAATTGAAATCATTGTTTAAATGTCAAATATCACGATATGAATTAGAAACCGTAATAACTCCTTCATTTTAACAAACTGCAATTAAAGATCTAAAGTGAAAGTTGCCTGTTTTATTTGTCAAGGCGCTCGGCGGTTAGAAGGTTATAAATCTTCCGATATTGCCGTTTTACTGTGGGTGATCCAACACGTATGTGAAATATCCTACTTCAACGCAATGTTCAATGGATTCAATACAAAGTTTTGCTCCTTTAGCTAAGCCGGGTTAAATCTATTTTATAAATTCATAGCTCTAAGATAACTTCCCAGAATACTAAAAGTAGGCTATAAAATGTTTTTAATTACTACATATAAATTGCAGATATCTATAGTTCAAAATTTAGGTAATTTTTCAATTTCATCCGAATACAAACGGGTAATGATATAAATGTGACATTTTTTAATATGTACATGAGTGTTTGAGGGAATAAAATGATTTAAATTCATTCAAGAAATGGAAAATATATTTATTAGTATAATATAATTAAAAAATGTCATTTATATATATATATATATATTTTTTTCTTTTTAAGGAAACTTTTGTTATACAAATATTTTATTCCCTGAACCTATATAATGTGCAACATGCTGTAATAATTGCACATTTTGGGATCTAATTAAAATATTACCTACATTTTTAACTTTTAATGCTTGCAATTTCATATGGAATTATAAAAAGAATCTACTCTTTCTGTTATAAGAGAAGTTATAATAAAGAGCTATAATGTAATATAAATCAACATACAAATGTATCTTCAGAGGGCACTAAAGCTTACTGATCTACATGACAGTCTGTCAAGAGCTTTTTCATTACTATAGCCAAGGTATGCCGATTAAAACGCGACGACGCGACAGCAGTAATATTCAAGATCTTCCAGCAAACAATTGGGGGGGGGGGGGGGTCAGACAACTTATATTTTCTCGTACTGGACAGAGAGTAAGGCCCCATTTTTATGTTTGCTCCGTTTCTTTGTTGATAACGATCTTTCAGCATTATATGTCAGTAATACTGAATTATTTAAATAATAATAATAGTTTACTAAAAAAGTAATTGATAATTTAGGGTAGGGGTCCGTACCCCTTGAACTCCCTCGCTGGCTCCTTGGTGAACTGTGATGTAGAATGGTTCCTAAGACAATTCAAAACTATTCTTATATGAAGCGCAGAAATATAATTCTTAACCGGGAATTGTAAATTTTTATTGATCCATAACTGATTATTTAAGAGGTGAAGGTAATGAATGTATTTACAGTGATATAGAATAAATGGTAATTCTAAGCAATATATGGGTCAACCTCGATTTTTCTCATATTACAATATAGTGTTCCAATAGTCAATTAGAAAAGGAAATGACTAGAATTTCTTGCCGGAAAGCAGTTATAGGGAGCAGGCAACCGCCAGACGGTCATATATTGCTTAGAATTACCTATTAGTGATCAGGGGCACTGACGTGATCTGGGCTTCAAATTTGGAACTACTCGAGTTAATTTTTTTTCTAAAGAGCAAGCAGCGCGAAGCGCTGCGCAGCGGGCAGGCATCGTGTGTGATCCTTTTTTATTAAAAATTACTGATAAATTGTTATTACATATTACAATATAATGTAGGTAATGTATGTAAAACAATTTTAAACACATGACCGTCTGGCCGTTGCCTGCTCCCTATAACTGCTTTCCGGCAAGAAATTCTAATAACTTCCTTTTCTAATTGACTATTGGAACATTATATTGTAATATGAGAAAAATCGAGGTTGACCCATATATTGCTTAGAATTACCGAATAAATTATTGACATTGAACATGTCCCTATTAGCGAAGATTTCAAATTAAATTTCCAGAAAATTTATGTATCGGAGTTATAACAGAGGATATGAATTGTATCAAACAAATCTTATAGATACAATTTAAGAATTAAAAAGCTTCGATCGTGGATTACGAATGTAAACTTATACTTTCACAACTGTGTCTCTTCTAAGAAGCGTGCTGGCCAGACTAAACACATGTGAAGCTGAAGTAAGCCTTTTCCTTGTGGTTCTTTAAAGTGGTGAGACAAGATTACTACTTGGGAAGGTAGTGTATTCAAAATGACTCCAGAGATTTTCAACAATGTGTTGCTTGAAATATCATATAATTTGAATGCCATCGAGTGCAGGTGAGACTAGACTTCCTTTAAAGCCAAAGTATTTGAAGGTGGTTTTTTTTTCAAATGTGACCTTGATACTCTCAAGATAGTTTAGGTTGAAAAAGTCTGCGTAGTATTAAACTTATACAACAATTATTCACTAATAGTTATTCTCAATAATTATTTAAATGCTGTCAAGGAAAGAGTTATTAAGAAAGATTATTAGAAACCTACCTGTTATGTGGTGGATATGTGGGATGATTGGGCCACATATGTATAATGTGTGACCTAATTCCGAAAACCACGTATTTGACTGCCAGTTTTCCATCAAGGGAATTACGGTATTCGTTTCCGAACGTTTTCATCTCCTTTTCCGTGTTTAGCACCATAATTGTCATACAGATAGTAATAACGTAATAATATTTTCAATGTGTTTAATAATATGTTTAATAAATTTATAGATTAAATAAATAAAAGTTCAGCTGTGCATGATGTTTTTAGGTTTCTTACTACGCCAATGGTATTTCAATTCATAATAATAAACATTTTTACTAAAACGGTCCAAAACATTAAATTTACAAATTTTTATTGACCCCTCCGGAAAATGAATCCGTGACCCCTTGGTTAGAGGGTCGCAGCCTCTTCGCACTTTTGTTTTTTTTTAAGTAACGTTTCACTCCGTTTTAATTCTCTAAGTGATTCATTTCACGAGGTGTAAAATCTTCATATTTATTGGTTTATCTCTATGTAAATATTTAGCCTTGTAAATAAGAAAGATCAATTGAATTTTGAGTTTAGCTCAAATTTACCTTCCTTTTATTGCAGCGTCTGGTATCTGACGCTGTCTCAGACTTAACTCCTGGAATCTGGAGTCATGTTCATCTGAAGAGATCGAAAGAAAGTCGGCGATGAAAAAGCTCAAAACGAAACATTTCATCGTTTTGACATGAGACACACCTATAAATAGGTGAAGTAGTAGTCTCATTGTCTCATCAGGTACACAATTGAGTGCACTACGATGTGATAGACATGTTCTCTAAGCACGGTGGAGCAACCGAGTTTTCTACACATAACGTAGCTATGGTAGGATAGGTTGATTCAATTGAATATTGAGTTTAGCTCCAGTTCACCTATCTTTTATTGCAGCGTCTGGTATCTGACGCTGTCTCAGACTTTACTCCTGGTATCTGGAATCATGTTTACCGCTATTTTAACATCTTTTATACTAATACATTATTTTGTAATGTCCTCTGCGTAGTGGCTGACAAATGATTATTTGCTCGAATTAAAGATTTACATTATAATTCACTGATACACGTGAGTCTGAGTAATATTACTCTCTGCAATTCAAAACCTTTATTTATTGTTTGATCGCTTTAGAGAAAGATTATTTGAGGTACTAAATTTGCTGGTATGGAAATCGTCCTTTGAAATAGGATGTAAATGGTGCAATAAAATATGAAAAATCTATTAAGTTACTAAATTAAATTTCATTTAATAAGTTCCTTTAGGCTGCCAGTTTTCAAATTGAATTTAATAGAAGAACAAATAAAATTATTAACTTATAATTCTTAGAAAGTATAATCCGTCAAACCCAAAAAAATTTGAAATTTTTATGAAGCAATAGAATAAAAAACGCTTACTATCCGATTTCGTCCTCGTCTTCCACAAAACATAATGATGTCTTTGTCATTTTCCAGTTACACTTATCAGTCACTTAATTATGAGAGGGTAACCCAGACTAAAACAATTAAAATCTCCTAACAAAATTATATGTTGTAATAAATTAAATATCATATATGCTGTTAAAACTTATAAAAAAACAAAATACACAAATTGATATAAAGGTAGCGGTGGTCAATTTCACTGAACCCTAAGACAGTTTCAATCAGCTCAGCGGTAGGTTTGTTGAAATGTGAAGGGGGAGGGCTCACACTTGGAATCGCCATAATTAAAAGAAATAATTACATCGTCGATCGTTATTCGTATATTTGTGTATTCACTACGGACTTCTATTCTTTTTTTAATATTCTAATACGGATATCAAAGAAAACTGTATAGACAAAATTATACCCAATTTTAAATCTGCGTTTTCCACTGCCTGCCTGATTCATTAATGCACTCTGGACGCGTTTGGGAAATTTAGAAAGTTTTGAAATTGTATTACAGCTTATTAAATCCCATTTGGTATTTCATAAAACGTGTATGGCTCCCTCATGCTGATACGGGGGAGTACATGTAATGTGCTAGACCCATGTTATTTATCACAGAAATATAGATAAGGACATACATTTATAAGAGTTCGTAACTAAATGACAAGAACACAGAAGAGGAACAAAGAAGAAATATAAATGCAAAGCATAGAACTATAAACCTAGAAGAAACTGTTTGAATGTAATTGTTTAATCAAATCCATGTAAAGAAAGTTTGGCCCATACTCAAACAAAACTGTATTTCTAGAACAATGAAATGTACAAGTGCTATATTCTATACCTCTAAAATAATATTCCAAAATTAGAGATGATCCAATGTGTTAAGAGATGGCCCTCCACCATACCCAAATCGTATTTACACAACTGCATGTCACTGCCTACTAGCGAAGTAACTCTGGAGATCTGACCGTAGCGTTCCTGCTTATACCCATTTGAACAATGTTAACTTCAACGACTTTTACGACCTTATCCTTCAGAAGGAAAAAAGTTTTGAATGTATGTTAGATTTTTATGTAAAATGAGACCTTGAAAAATTACACAATAAAAAATACAGGCATAAAAGTGTTGGAAGTTTAACATTTATGCTACGAAAAACATTCGAGCTACTTTCACTGTTCAGGTCTTTTTTGTTTTTTTGTTGTACTGTGGCATTTCATTTTATTTTTACTTTATCTTTTTTACACTTTTTTAGTTATTGCCTCTCAAACTCATCATTTTAGTCATTATAATTGTTTTTACGCAACCATCATTAAATTGCTCACTTCGCAAACTTTAATGCAAGCTTAGCGTGTTTTAATGACTTAATGAAAGATGGAAAAATATAGCTTCCAGATTTGTAATGCTGTAATGTATTCATATCTTAATGTTTATGCCTAATTTAAACAGCTATTTGAAAGCTTCGAGTGCATTGTACTACTAAATTTTAATACATTTATTTAATAATATATTATAATACATTCTCAATATGTCTAATTAGTGAGTTTACTTCAGTTAGCTTCAATTTAGGTCGTGTTCCAGCCCTGGTGAATATTAATTTCGATAGGTTCAAGGCAGGAATGTCTATGTTATACACAGACTAACATACAAAGACAGTTTTCACATTCTCCCGCACAGACAGTGCAGTATCGACCGGTGATATGGCTGAGGTGGCACCCGGAACAAGGGATCGTAACTATGGCTTACTTAATGAGCAAATTAAGTAATGTTTTATTACTGTGTTGATTATAGAGAAGTTTGTGTCTAATGTGAAGTGTGCTAAGTTATATTTAATTAATTACATTATCAGGTATTTTCAACAATTCCTTAAGGGAGGGATGTAATGAAAGTATCCTGGACTAAATTATAAGAAATATATTTTAGATCGTAGAATCTGACTTATGTTTTATTTTGAATATATGAGCATACAATACTAACTCGACTTCGGCTTGTTGGATGCTGCGCCCCCAGGCCCCTAAATGGCGTTATTTCCAAATCCGGGGATAAGCAGAATTCGGTGACAGGTTAAGTCCGCACATGTGGTTAGGGATCAAGGAGTTTAAAGTAGACTTATTTTATAGAATTTACCGGATTTAACCAAAGTTTTGAATACAAGGGCATTTTTTGACTTAACCATTAGAGATACATCAAAAAGTGAGACGAGTCCTTTCTTGTCTGAAGTTTAATTTTGTGTTAAGATTTGAGCTACGACCTGTAGTTTTCTCGATACCGAAGCTCTTGTGATTTTCACGAGTAATTTCAAAGTAGAATTCACGTAGAATAGGTGTTTTCTAGGGGTGACATGGGCTATGTTAGAATTATGCCAAATTTAAAATCATATACCAGAAAACTCCGTAGGGGGTTTTAATGTTCATCGGTTAAAAAGCACGTTGTAAATAACTGGAGTGTGTTGTGTCTGTGCAATTAAAATAAATATAGAGCAATCTTTATCAGAAGAACAAGTATATCTGCTAGTAGCAAATTTAAAATCACTCTTTCACTCTCTTATATCGGTAAAAAATTAAAAGCAGTTAAAACCAGAGAGTTTGATTAAACATAAGCAACTATTAGATGAACATAAATAGAATTCACTCTGTTTCTGTTTACTATTGACGCTTCGCTAACGCTCAGCCTACTCCTGATGTGGGATTTTACTTACTTTTTAACGTAGTAATATATATTCAATCCGGAACCAGAATGAATTGCACAAATAATAGTCGTAAAAAATCAGAAACACTTAAAATTGGTTGGTCTCGACAAATATTTTGCCTAATATAGTGTATCATTTTCGTTTTTAAAAGATAAAGTATAAACAGGTTCGAAATTTTATGGAAAACCCAAAAGATACATAAAAATCTAAAAAAAAACTTTTAGGTGAGGGCGTAGAAGTGTTTGATGTTAACACGTTTCTATGGGGCTACACTCAAGATAGCCATTATGGGTGGTTCTATAGGGTTGTTTACCTAGAAGCTTTAAGTTTGTTCTATATTTCTTAGCGTACAGCTACAAGATTTATATTTATAATTCGATTTTTTACTTTATAAATGTTCAAATATTACATTATATTATTGTACATTAATAACAAAATATATTACGCACTACTATGTTAGAAATAATAGCGATGAGACCTGAAAACAAGCCTAAATGTTGAAACATTAAAGTAATTAATTAAGGTATGGTACAATAAGTTATACTCATTACATATCTCATCTTATACATGTTATAATAAAACATCATCACGCAATTGATTTCTATTATAGTAATGGTGAATTAATACTCTGAACACATTAATTAGTTTCCAAATCACTATATTATTTGTTATTTTTTAGCATTGCATTCATTGATTTTTTCAGCATAAACGAAGCTAGGTCCTGCCTGTTTCCTACTTTTTGTTTTGGCACAACAAATCATTTTTGCAGCAAGCAATAAGTTATTTGAGTGACTTGAGTGACTCAGAGTTGTAAACAGGTTTGATGTAAACTTTACTGTTTAATTATTACAGCACAGAAATAACTAATTTGTTTCAGTGAGACTAGTTTCTATGACGACCGCCTATTGTAGTTTATTGAATACGGGGCTGATTTAATTAAATTAACTTTATCGTTATATTAAGTTGAACTACATTTTTATGTAACTTACCATTCGTCTCTTATTCTCTAAAATATTGATTATTTTATAAAACGATCAATGCAATGGTTAATAAAAACACACTATTAATTGGTACAATTCCCCAACTAAATGATGTCTGTGTTGCAGCGGTGTTGTGTGGTTGTAATATAGACTGCAAAGACCGCTGTCACTACTATAAACATCTATCCATATCACAATATCGGGACTGTCACATGTGCAAAGCCACAACAATAGCCGCTGATTGTGGTCTCTTGTATGGTTGTCATAGAGAACCGTGGTGACCGCTGTCAGGTCAACAGATAACCACATGTCAATGTGTGGACTGTCACACGTACAAAGCTTCATCAATAGCCGCGAGCGAGGACGTAGCCAGCGAGGTGCTCCAAGGGTCTGGACTCCACCGAAATATTTTAATGTTCCAATTACTTTTTTAGTAAACGATTGTTATAATTTAAATAACTCAATATTGCTAAGAAACGAGTCAAGAAACTTTTAAGGAACAAAATGGGGCTTTACTCTTTGTCTGCTACGGGAAAATATCAGTTGTCTGGACCCCCTCCCAAATTGTTTCCTGGCTACGTTCTTGGCCAAGAAGTGTGGTGCCTTGTATGGTTGTCATAGAGAACCGCAGTGATAGCTGTCAGGTCAACACGCAGCCACAAAGCAGTGTCGGGACTGTCACATGTGCAACGCTTCAACAATAGCCGCGAATTGTGGTGTCTTTCTCTATAGTTGCCATAGAGAACTTTAGTGACCGCTGTCAAGTCAACCACATGTCTGTATCGGGACTGTCACATGTGCAACGCTTCAAAAGTAGCCGCGGATCGTGGTGTCTTTCTCTATAGTTGCCATAGAGAACTTTAGTGACCGCTGTCAAGTCAACCACATGTCTGTATCGGGACTATCACATGTGCAACGCTTCAACAATAGCCGCGGATCGTGGTGTCTTTCTCTATAGTTGCCATAGAGAACTTTAGTGACCGCTGTCAAGTCAACCACATGTCTGTATCGGGACTGTCACATGTGCAACGCTTCAAAATAGCCGCGGATCGTGGTGTCTTTCTCTATAGTTGCCATAGAGAACTTTAGTGACCGCTGTCAAGTCAACCACATGTCAGTGTATCGGGACTGTCACATGTGCAACGCTTCAAAATTAGCCGCGGATCGTGTGTCTCTGGTATGGTTGCCATAGAGAACCCTTTAGTGACCGCTGTCAAGTCAATCACATGTCAGTGTATCGGGACTATCACATGTGCAAGGCTTCAACAATAGCCGCGGATCATGGTGTCTGGTATGGTTGCCGTAGAGACCCGAGGTGACCGCTGTTAAGTCAACCACATGTCAGTGTCGGGACTGTGATATGTGCAAAAGGCCCAACAATAGCCGCGGATAGTGGTCTCTTGTATGGTTGCCATAGAGAACTTTAGTGACCGCTGTCAGGTCAACCACATGTCAGTATCGGGACTGTCACATGTGCAACGCTTCAACAATAGCCGCGGATCGTGGTCTCTGGTATGGTTGCCATAGAGAATATTAGTGACCGCTTTTAAGTCAATCACATGTCAGTGTATGGACTGTCACATGTGCAACGCTTTAACAATAGCCGCGAAATGTGATGTGCCCTTTACGACTCCCACGCACTCTGGTCATGTTCAATAATATAGGTTTGTCCGGTTGAGAGTTACCGTTCTTTCATTCACTGCTAATAATAATGCCAATAAATTTATTTATTTATTCATTGATCATGTAATATGGCGCTCTTACATATTGAATTGTACATGTAAATGTCATCAAACCCGTTGTAAAACTATGAATGGAAGTTTGAATGTAAATATCACAATGAACTATTAATTTCTCGTTTATTGCACGAAAATCTTTTTGTACGGATATTTAGCTCATTTTGGATATTTGACATTGGACTGAAACCAACTGGAAAGTTCTGTCATTAAATAAATTATAGACAGATCTTTTCTTAATGGTAAAGATATACGATTTCTCTGATATTGTTTGAATTCGTGTGTTGAAATATGCAGCATGCAGTCGACTCTTTAGAATTTTATTCTGTTACGTAATATGTAATATCTCCAGAAACGTTTTTCATTCGTCCCCACATTGATGGTCGAAAGGCATTAATATCAGGCTGTTCTGAAACAAGAAATGCTCTCTAATGATATTCTAACAATCATATTGTTTTATTTTATTTGCTTTACAATTTCAGTAGTTGAAGTTTCGTATAAATCTTTGGGACTTTGAGGCAGCAAAGGAAATTTGATCCATTTTGCACCTTCGGACATAATATGTTCCATAAAAATCTAATTATATGTTGCAAATATTGACGAATCAAGAAAATCTATGGTTTCCCTATGTGTAATTTCCCTTACGGCCTCCAGTTCTCTTTGTTCAGTAAGATAGGTGAGTTGTAAAGATGTGAATTTCTCGCAATATCTGAAAATTACCGTAACTGGTTGAAATATCTCTCAAATACAGTTGAGGTTGCACAGTAAAACTAGTATTATAAATTTGAAACTTACTCAACTTAATTGAAATGTACGTATGAAGTTTTTTCCCCATTAATCACTACTCAGGAAACCAATATTAATTTTTAAGTCATGCCTCGCCATATCTTATTATCCAGATACAGATGATTCATAAAAACCATTTTAATGAAGATTCATACGAACTTCTGGATCTTTTGTAGCTTGATGGTATGGTTTTCAGGAATAATAATTCCTCCATAGTTCTTAAACGATCTCCGAAATCCTGAAATAAACTTTAGGCTAATATCCTGGTGAAAATACCCAATGAAATCCAAAGATTTTGGTCTTGTTTGGATGGGGGATTTCCTCTACAGATAATCATTAACACCACAAATCTTTGAATATCTACTACTCTGTGTAAGAGTATTCAATAACTATTTCATTAAAAAACACTCAATCTATTCAAAGTCATAGAGTACAGATAACCAATGAAATTCATCTGCTCAGCAAAATTTTCTAGTTGTAAATATCAAAGTTAAACCTGTCTAAACTTTCAAAAATTGAACACATGATAGATTTGAAATTCAAATCTTTGATTAAACAGAAGGTAATTAAATTCATACAGCGCAGTTGGTTGCAACTAATTCCATACATTATTTTGCGCTTGGAACATTTTCATGGAATGTGATGTTTTCTCAAACATCTTTCAACTAAAGTTTGGTCACTATGACGTCATCCACTACACAAGAGCTAACTCAATGTCACCCCCCCCCCTCTCACCAAACACGCTAACCATCCGTCTGTCGTTTTTGTGAACCAGCTGTCCCGCACATGGGCTGACCCTCGTCTTGCGTAGGTCATAACCTCGCTCATGTTGTCACTCGAGACTTGGCTCGTCGTTCTTAAATGTAATCTGCATTAAAGGTTTAATATATTTATCATATTCTCGTTTTAGTGAGCTACACATATTATTATTATTATTATTCCTGTGCCTAACAATAATTTTAGTTAATTTTTATTATAAACAGTAGTATACGATATTGCTAATAAATCAGACATTCTAATTTAATCAGAATATAAAAACGAGGGAACGAAGCCACTACAAATATCCTCCTTATTTTGGAACACAATCTGTTCATTTCAATACAGTATATAAGTTTCTATTAACATATACAAGTTTTAAGTTACACTATCCAAGATAGCAACAACATATACTGTCTCAGCAATTATTTTAAATTGTGAATTTTTCACACTGGCAAAAAGCATTCTTTATACTTCAACGTTAACTTTATTTTAGGACATTAAAATGGAAGGTACATGCAGTCAAATTTAAATATTCACAGAGTATTCTTTGTTTAAAGTTTGTTATTGACGATAAATGGAATTGAAATATTTACTTTATTTGAGATGAAATTAGGGCCCCATGGCCCTTTCTTACATTTAACCTCAAAAAAAAACTTCAGTTTTGAAGTGGTTAAATGAAGATCTTACTACAGAAATGATCCTGTGAAGTGTGATCTTGGAATGGACGATGGAACGTTTGAAAGGAAAGCAGGACTTCAGACATTTTCCATCGTTACATGTTACAAAAGATATAACACAATGTTTCGAGGATTAGAATCTATCCTCTCTTATTTCTGTTCTTTATTTTTTATATTATCCTGCCCCACCTGACGAAGAGGACAGATTCCAATCCTCGAAACGTTGTGTTATACCTTTTGTAACTTATAACGATAACGAATTTCCGAAATCCTGTGATCCTTTCACAGAGTATATTATGTAATTTTGGTTTTTTATTCTTACATATTTCCATTCAGACCAAGGTCAAATTTAATGTTTGCTTTGTTTCACTTCTTACATAAACTAGATAGGTGATAAATTCGAAACTAGAATGGGAAGTTTTTTACTAGGTTGAAGCGGATAAACAAATAAATAAGTTGCTAATGAGAGTATATAGTATCTTATTTCTGTTCTCTATGTTTGTATTTATTTAATACCCCCCCCCCCCCACCTTACAAAGAGGACAGATTCTAATCTTGGGAAGGTTGTGTTATACCTTTTTTAAAATATAACGATGGCAAATATCCGAAATCCTGTTATCCTTTCACAGAGTACATTATGTAATTTTGGTTTTTATTCTTACATATTTCCATTCAGACCAAGGTCAAATTTAATGTTTGCTTTGTTTCACTTCTTACATAGACTAGATAGGTGATAAATTCGAAACTCGAATGGGAAGTTTTTTACTAGGTTGAAGCAACGAAACAAATAAATAAGTTGCTAATGGGAATAACAAAAGGATGTCGGGCTTGTTTCTCCAGGAGGCTATTTAAGGAAACCTGTCCCCAACCGCTGAGGCACAGAGAACGCTTTAGTAATTGTGGCACTGCCATTCACTGAAGAGTTAAAAAGAATTCCAATCCACTGAATTAAACATGAGCCATGAATGCGCTCTTAGCTACATTCGCGGGTCATCACACAGTACGAAAATTAAGTATTTATAAGAGGTTAAGTTATGTGTAAATTGTAATGATCAATGAAACTGGTGTTACGTAATTTTTTTGGCTGTTATATATATATATATATATATATATATATATATATATATATATATATTATATATATATATATATATATTAATTAAATTTGTATAAATCGCAATAGCCGAATTTAATTTATTTCAATAAACATTGAATCGCAAAAAGTACTTGCTCCGCCGGGACTCGAACCCGGATCTCTCACTTGCCGGGTGAATGTGCTACCATTACACCACAGAGCCCTCACTTTTTACGGTTCAATTATTTTGTATTTGGCCGTTTCTTTCACATATGTGTTTAAATAACCAAACTAACACATGATCGGAAGACCAAATACGTGTCAAATGACTTCTATTTACATTAATTAAATTTGTATAAATGGCAATAGACGAATTTAATTTATTTCAATAAACATTGAATCGCAAAAAAATATATAAACATAATATAAAATATATATATATATATATATATATATATATATTATATATATATATATATATATATATATATATATATAAACCCTGTAACTCATCACTGGTTAGTATATTTTTCTCCGATGTGCTTGAAACTAAATTCTTGGTAGAATAACTTAATTCCCACGAGTAGCAATTTTTGATATCTTGAACTTTGTACCCGTTCGACAGCTCACCGGTTACCACCTCGCGTGCCTTGAGCGTAAGTAAAATTTACATTTTTCTTATTATAAATTAGCCTGATACTTCTATTTTAAATTTACTATAAAGTAAATTTGTAAATAGTAAAGTAACATGTCTATGATAAAGTTTTATTTGCTAGATTAATACAGATATAATTGTGGTGATGTCCTTCTGAGGAGACCACGAAGTCATGATTATATAAGTTGCCTCGATAAATGGTTAATACCGCCGCGATTTTGTTTTAGGCGAGTTTGAGTCAGTGATTTAAGACCGTAGGCAAAATTATAAAGAACATTGGAACGACAAGGCCCACCCCCAAGATTAGTTTATTATTATTTTATTTTGGCAGCAACGTGAGAAGTAATAATTTTATTAATTTAAAAGTGGTTTTTATAGGTTTTATTTCCCACAATCAAACTTATAAGTAAACTTTGCATTACCAAGTATTTATTATTACGACTTCAGAGATCTCTAACGTCATGTATCACTTGAACCTTTTACATTCATATATATTACATACTGCTTTTGACTAATAGCATAATATTCTGTATATATCTTCACCAAATTTACTTTATGTAACAAGTTTTACTGTTTATGATATGATCTGGTAAATATACAACATTCCGGTTTAACATTTTTCAGTAATTCATAGTTAGTTGACCAGGACAGTGCAATACTAAGAACAGTGTCGGTCCGACTGTGTATCTGTGTGGGAACTATCGATAGAAAGGTCCTAGAAACTTGAAACATAATGGTACTTACACATTTTTCTCTTGGTTAAAAGAAGGACTGTATTGATTTTGTGGAAGTCCGTCCATTTTTGTAATAACTTTCGTTATTTCCAGTCTATACTACGTTTACAGATTTATAACTAAATTGGTTATATAACAGGTTTGCTCTAGAAGCACAAAACAATCTTGCGGGCATAACCCAATTCTCTAGTGCAATTCATGCTCCACTTAAAATATTGATTTATTTATAATAGGAACAACATGTTTGTTTGAATTATAAACATTGTGTTAAAACTTGCATCAATGAGCGAATATTGAGTTTTGCTCCATTTGACCTCCACTTAGGGCAGCGTCTGAAATCTGACACTGTGACTGACTTGACTCCTGGAATCTAGACTCTACACTTACATTTGTTTTCTCTCTTCGGACAAGAATCTTATAAATTGCACTTAGTCCTGTAAGAACCTTAGCGCTGCTTCCGGAGCGACAGGATATTCAGGATGGGTAAGGTTAGGGGGTCATAATCATAATCATAATCTCTTTATTGCGTGTTTGACAATATGTAACATTGTATTGCAATAGTCAAATGCATCATAAAATATATCCTAACTACACATTCACTCACAGTCATACTTACATCTCAGCATTCTCACGACACAATCACACAGACTTCGGATCCATGATTTTCAATCATCCCAACGGCTCGTCATGAATTCATCAATCGAGTAAAACGCTTTAGACACCAACAGGCGTCTGAGACGAGTTTTGAATTGATTGAGGTTGTTGGAGTTTTTTATATCCTCAGGGAGCTTGTTGATTAGTCTGACACCCACCTGCTGAGGGAGGTGTTGCGATAATGTCAGTCTGCGTTGATGAGTTCGCAAGTTGTCCCTGCCTCTAGTTTCATATTGGTGAACGTCCCTGCCACTTATCAAGGCACATCTCGATCTGCAGTACACGATCACCTCAAAAACGTAAAGGCAGGGCAATGTCATCAATCCCAGCTCCCCGAAAGATGCCCTGCACGACTCTCTATAATTCAGTTTTAAAATTATCCTGACTGCTTTTTTTTGGAGTCTGAAAACCCGCTCCATTTTGTTTTTGGCACATCCTCCCCAGAGTCTTAATCCATACACAAGATGTGGATGGATTAGGCCGTAATAGGCCGTTTTTAGAACCTCTAGGGTACAGAACTTTGCTAGGTGCCGTAGGGCAAATATGCCTGTGGTAACTCTAGCACAGATGCTATCAACATGATCATTCCAGGTCAGTCCTCTGTCAAGGAACATCCCCAGAAACTTTGTGGAATCTGTATCCTCTAAAAGGGCATCATCCGCAAAAACAGAAGGTCGCATCGCATGATCATGCTGACGAAGACAAAAATTGATGACACTTGATTTTGACTGGTTTGTTGTCAAGTTCAATTCTGTGAAATATTGAATGCATGCGTTCAATCCCTCAAAAGATTTTATTTCCAGGTCTTGTTTTGAATTGCTAGGTTCCTAGGGGTAGGTTCCGCCTCCAATCCATGAGGCAGAATTAGGGCACTAATTCATGTCCCCCAGGAAGAAGGGGAGGCCAGCTCTGAACCAGCCTCTCCAGTCAAAGCAGATAGGGGGTGGCACACCCTTGTGTTGATGCTAGCAAGAACCTTTGCCACTTATGGAACGAACCGCACCAATTCCAACAGTCGTCTCCCGCAGTAGCCTAGACCTATCGAGTTAGCCTTGAACCCCAGAACGTAGGTTATTGCTGTGCCCAGTGTGAGTTTAACTTGATGGTATAAACCAGCCAGAAGTGATCCCTACTAGGTGGCCCATCTCATATAAAGAAATAAAATAAATCGACGACGAAGGCGCTCAAAACGAAATCATTACATAGTTTCTACATCAGTCACCTAGACTACTAAAGCGACCTGTCTGGTTTAGCCAGCCGAGATACAGTGTAATCCAGATAAGAGGTGTACTCATTGTTTCATCATGTGCACAATTGAGTGCACTTTGATGGTTTAGACATGAACCTAAATCACAACTGAGTAATGGAGTTTTATAAACATAACGTGGCTATTGTCGGAAGGGTTCATTCAATATTTAGCTACTTTTTATCCCTTAACACAGGCGTGGGCTCCAGATTCTAGGAATCAAGTCTGTGACAGTGTGACAGTGATTTTTCTGACGCAGAAGTTGAAATGGAGCTAAACTCAACATTTGCATTGATCAACGCTTCCCACCCCATATATTGCTACACTATGTGTTCAATCAATATATATTCAGTCAAAAGTAACACCTGCACCTTCTCCTATCATAGCATACTATTATCTATTATTTATGCAGTGGCGTAGCTACCTTGGGTGGCATCCGGTGCGGAAGTATCGAAAGTAAAAATGTTTAACAATTCACGCCAACGAAACCCAACACACTTCACAAAACAAATGAGAAATTTTGCAACTGAAACGTCAAAGATCGCGAGTATAGGACGGAGAATCCCCCACGACATCGTCAGGCTCTTTTGCGGGAATCCCTGAATTATACATAGAGCTCAGCTAGTGCTAGTGGAGGAATCCCCGAAAAATAAATTTTTGTGGTAGCGATTTTTTTTGTACATTGTTGAGAGACCGGGTGGGTGTCACCCAAAAAAAGTTGACAACCGGTGCGGCCCGCCCCCACCGCCCCCCTTTGCTACGCCACTGTATTTAAGTCTAAAGCTATATTTTCAAGTTGCATTACCTCATATCAAGTCTCATCATTGAGATTAAGAATTGGAGTAAAGTTTGTTATTCAGACAAAAATGTGTCACAAAACCCATTAAAAGTTCATACATACCAAAGTCTGCACCAAAACTAATTCATACTTGATTAAACACAATTATAACTCATTGCTAAGAAACAAAACTAATTAGAGAAACAAAACTCAATGAAATCTAAATAGAGACAAAATGGTAATCGTCAGAAGAAGATAGTGTTGTTTTTAAATTAACAGGTATGTAAGTGGACGTCATTACTTCATCCGACTAATTCGTTGAAACCTTTCTCTAGTTTTTCATAAGTATTAACGGTATGAAATGGGAAAAAACCGGTTATAAATTTAGTGTTAGTTTCATTAACATACTAAACCAGATGACCTTCAACATAGAATGTTAAAAAATAGCTCGTGATTGAATAGTGATGTAAAGACTGCATTTAGAATTCATTTATGATTAAAAATCACTTTAAATGCAAATGCAATCGCACAAGAAAGCACAAGAATTCAATCCTGTTGATAATTTCCTTCGTTAAAGGTCTTAACCTTTATTCCGAGTACTGGGGAATTGCATTTCTAGTCTTTCCAATCAGAGTCCGTACTATCCATCAGTGTTGACGTATTTATATTAAAAAATACTTATCTGCAGATTAAAACGTCAGCTATGTTTATTTCCGCTTCTCGTTTTGGGAAATTTTAAATATGTTTTAAAGTCGTGACTCATTATCAAGAACATTCTGATGTACATAAACGTGAGAAATGATTGTTTATACGGAATAATTATTCATATAACGGCTACGTTCAATTTTTAATAAATTGTTGTTAGAACAATATGAGAAACGAGAATGAATAAGGTAATTTTCTCTTTTATTAACAAATTCTATCAAAATCAAGTTAGTTATATTCTATTTAAAATTTTGGAATGGTGAAAATGGTGGTTTTAACCACACATAAAGCATAGACTAACAGTATATAAAAAGCTCTGGAACATTTCAGACCAATTCGGCACCATAGAGATTGGAATATGATTTCAGGATTTCACATTTGAAGAGTCCAAAGCAAAAAAGATGATAGTCCATTTTTTTCAATTTTTCGTTTTCATTGGTAACACTGAGTTAATGTTGAGCAGAAGTTGTAGGTGTTGTGCTTATAACAAGAAGACTGATAGTCCACAAGATACAGACACTTTTAGATTTGTAGTACTTTACAAAAAGGGTGGTAGTCACTTGCCTTTGATACAAGAAAGATGATAGTCAACAATGCAATATATTTATGTTGTTTACACATGTGACTGTTGTGTCTGCAACATAACCTCACTTTGCCCTCTTGTGTTGGTTGAATGAATACAGTTTATGTTAGTGTTTTCCTTTTACATATTGTATTATATCTTTAAGTGTCATAATGAGTGATAGTGATGAACTTCAAATTAATGACAGTGAAGCATTTAAAACAGTTTTGTGATCCCAAATCAAGGGAATTCCATGGTAGATTTCCACAAGAACATTAAGTACTGTGGGACATTGTTCTAATAAAAAAAAACAAGATTTACGTATTAGTTAAGTGGCTGAGTAAAGGACATTCATCTTTTTTGCTGTGTGTTTTTATTGTAACTTCCTTCTTTTTTTAGCTCTGTATATTTGTTTCTAATGAATATAGAATTTTAATTCATAAAATTCAACAAGAAATTAAATGACCTTCAAACAAAAATGAGTAATTAAACATTTTTAAATATGTAAGGCAGTGAGGTGAAAGTAAAAGTCAAAATTCTCTGTTCTGAAAAATCGTCATAATGTGACTATCATCATTATTGCTTTGTGCTCTTCATTTGTTAAAGTCAAAGTTTCAATTCTTCCAATACAGTTTATTAAGTAACCACTTGGTATAAATTAATTTTCAAAACTGTTAACGTGTCTTCAACTTGACCAATGTGTAGCCGAAAATGAAATTCATTGTTGCCCCAACTCTTCTGAAACTGATAATTTTTTCCAATAAATAGACCTTCAATTTATACAGTTGTAGTTCCATGTAGCCAATTACATTATACCACCAACTTCCTTCACTGAAACAAAAGTGATAAACCTCATGTCTACTAAGTATTTCTCAGTCTCTAAACAAGCACGCAAATCCGGATTTAATCAATTACATATAATGGTCGATTAGATATAGAGGTTAGAGAATTTCAAACTTTTAATCTAAAAGCATAATAATTCAAATCAATTTAGAAACTGTCCGCACAATCTCTTGTGCATCTTATACACTCTATAATTCAAGGTTTTTACAGTTTTTAAAACCATACAAACTCACATTACTACAAATCATCAATGTAAATGCCGTCATTCCAAATAAACTCCGACCAAAAAACTGGTAAAAAAGTGTTAAATCTTGCGTAAACTAGTCGTACAATATTTATTCTTTTAAATTTACCGCGTAATACATATAAATTAACACTCAATGCCGCTGTGGATTATACAGTATGGATTAGAATGGTTAAAGCTATGGGTTACAGTGATTAGAATAGGGATGGTAAATATTATTTCAAATCTCATAATTCCTATGGTGAGTTCAAACTCGTATATAATTTAAATTAACATAAACATGCGAACATGTCAGTTACCGTCATTCATACACATGCCTGACGGATCCACATGCTGTGGATTATACAGTATGGATTAGAATGGTTAAAGCTAGGGGTTGCAGTGATTAGAATAGGGATGGTAAATATTGTTTCAAATCTCATAATTCCTATGGTGAGTTCAAACTATATAATTTAAATTAACATAAACATGCGAACATGTCAGTTACCGTCATTCATACACATGCCTGACGGATCCACATGCTGTGGATTATACAGTATGGATTAGAATGGTTAAAGCTAGAGGTTACAGTGATTAGAATAGGGATGGTAAATATTCTTTCAAATCTCATAATTCTTATGGTGAGTTCAAACTATATAATTTAAATTAACATAAACATGCGAACATGTCAGTTACCGTCATTCATACACATTCCTTAGATAACTTAGATTTTCCATGGTCATTAATTAATAAGTTCATTGGTTACTGAACATAAAGATAGCAATTAAAACCGTCTTAGAAACTATTGTTTGAGGAATGATGTAACTTTAATAGCATGGAATTGTAAAAATCTAAACTTTCAATGTATCAGGCATGTACCGAGCGGAACAAAATATATATTTTAAACATAACTTTACCTTTATAAACATGTTTTAAACACAAATAACCTTGCTTTAAAAAATCAGTGAAGTGAATAAAATGAAGCAATGCCTATGAAGCACTAGCCACGAGTTTAAGAATATTCTCAATTTTGTGTGAATAAACAAGTGCTTGACTCGAGAAGCAATTGCTCAATGAATGGAGAAGATTCCGGAAAATTCTTGAGCAATTGCTTTACATATGTACGTATTGCTTGCTTCTCAATTTTGAAGCAATTGCTTCAATCCGACACCGATGGAACACCGATTCGGGACTGTAGGAAGGCGAAAACGCCTTTGCCACAACAGTTTTGCTTAATTAATTTCATTATTCCTTGCAGGAAAGTGAATCCAGCTACCCGATCTTTCCACAATATTATTCAGAACTGAATCAATTGTCTTACATACAGTTGTTCGGTGTATGCCCATATCTTCGCCAATACCACTTTGAAATCCGGGATCACCAACAAACCTCAAAAAAACTTTCATCTTTTGTCTTGGTGATAGAGCTTTACCTCTAGTTTCTTCATTTTCGGGCAAAAACTCATGGGCTAAGAAGTTCACACTTTCACTCTCAAACCGGAGTAACTCCTTACAACGGGTAATTTCTCTTCGTTCACCATAAAATTTGCGAGCTCGCACGTGCATGAACTCGGCCATGTTGACAGTACCGCCTAAATCGAGAAATGAAGCGTGCCCTATGGCTTGCTTCATTTTTATCGAGCAATTGCTCCAAAATAATGAAGCACCACCGTTTTATTCACTTCATTTTATGTGCAATTACTTCACTCCAGGAAAACTCGAGCAACTGCTCGACTAAGAATTTGTTAGCTGTTTTATTCACTTTAAATGAAGCAATTGCTCAAATATACCCAAGTAGAAGCAATTACTTCACTTTATTCACATCACCAAATGTAATGTTTGTGCTTTCTAGATTTTATTTTAGATTGCAGATTTATTGTGTCTTCTATATTAATAGTTTCCAGTGACACCAAATTTGAACGTATAACAATGATATGTTTTCTGTATCCTTAGCAAACTTTCTGAAATGAAAATAATTTGTGTATTGATTTAATTACTGCCACACAAAGCCGAATCCTAAATATATTTATGGATGTTCACAACATTTATTTCATCCAATATATGAGCGTGTAATACAGTATAACGAAAAATACAATCATATTTCTATTTATTTAATAATTATGATGTACTATTGTCAAACGGGAAGCACATACCAAAGCATCTTATCTGTGAGCCTATTGGTCAAATAGAAGCAGCATGACACATATAAATGAAAAATCATCAACAAATAGGGACTAAACAGTGTTAAGCATTAAGACACCTACGTACACAAACACAAAACCAAACAGTCGTAAACCGAACTGGTCTTGATAAACAAAACAATGTGTTAATTCTTCCTGGATTGCGCTATCCTATTGTTGATAGTAGAAGTCCTTAACAATAGCTGGCCGTGCTGAGCACTAGTGTCGACTCTTTGGAATTTCCTCTTGAAAAGTAGTCTATGTGTCTTTTTACGATGCCGGTGTGTTGTCTGTCTGTATTTAAGTTGTCTTTGTGAAGGTTTTTGTGTGTTTGTGTATTGCTTTAATTCTTTATTAGAATTCCTGGATTGCGCTATGGTTATTGCTGGGAATATTGGTTGTGCAACTTATGAATTATCATACTCGTATTGAATACAGTAGTAATGAGACGTAGAAAGTGTTTGTTGAAAGGCAGTGTGAGTGTGCATAACTGTTGTCTTTGTGTACTTGAGATGTCTTTGTTGTTTTTGTATTGATTTAATTCTTTATTCGACTTCCTGGATAGCGCTATGAAGCCTATTGCTGGGAAGATTGATTGAACAAATGCCTAATTATCGCACTCGTGTACAGTAGTAATGAGACGTAACAAGTGTGGCTTTAAAGGCATTGTGGGTGTGCGTGCATAAGTGTTGTCTTTGTGAAGGTTTTGTGTGTTTTTGTATTGCTTTAATTCTTTATTCGGCTTCCTGGATGTTGGGAAGATTGGTTGTACAAATTTTTAATTATCATAATCGTGATAATAGGGCGTAGCAAATGTTTCTTCAAAGGCAGTTTGTGTATTTGAGCTGCCTTCGTGAAGCTTATGTGTGTTTGTGTATTGCTTTAATTGCTTGTTCGACTTCCTGGATTGCTCTAAGGCTATTGCTGAGAAAATTGGTTGAGCAAATTATTAATTATCATACACGTGTTGAGTAGTAATAAGACGTAGCGAGTGCCTCTTCAAAGGCAGTGTATGACTGCATGTGTTGTCTTTGTGTACTTGCTTTGTCTTTGTGAAGGTTTTTTGTGTTTGTGTATTGCTTTAATTCTTTATTCGACTTCCTGGATGGCGCTATGAAGCCTATTGCTGGGAAGATGATTGTGCAAATGCTTAATTATTATACTCGTGTTGAGTAGTAGTGAGACGTAGCAAGTGTCTCTTTAAAGGCAGTGTATGTGTGCAGTGCATAAGTGTTGTCTTTGTGTACTTGAGTTGTCTTTGTGAAGGTTTTGTGTGTTTGTGTGTTGCTTTAAATCTTATTCGACTTCCTTTGACCATTGCTGGGAATATTGGATGTGCAAATGCTTAATTATCGTGTAGAGTAGTAATGAGACGTAGCAAGTGTTTGTTTCGTTCCAAGACAGTATGTGTAATTGTGTTGTCTTTGTGTATTTCAGAGTCGCACTAAATCGGAGGTTTGATCACGTAACACAAACCTCCCAATAACACTTGGCTGGTATTACGCGACGCGGAACTGAGACTTTATCTTGGATACTGGGACAATAACAGTTATTGGGCACAGATAAAGCGAGCTGAGTGTCATTGACTCTCCGATAGTGAGTAGAGATCCTGCTTCGAGTGGATTATCTCTCGTATACGAGAAGGTGTTGACTTACAACACACGCAGAAATCATAATTGTCAAAAAACTAAGTTTTTCAGATTTGTTCTGGGATTTTTTTCTCCGTAGCAGCCATAGTAGTCATTCTTGCTGAGCGTCAGCGAAGCCTATCATTTGATGGACCGAAAAACCATTATTTCAGTCTGTCAATTTGTTCACGTGGTATCTCGAAAACGAATTGACCTACAGATTTGTAATTTTAAAAGAGCCTTAGGTAATAACGAGGATGATGGTGGTGCATTTCATTCCATGGGATTTGGCTGAGCGTTAGTGGTTATTTTTTATTGGTCTTATGGATAACCATGATAGCTACCAGAACACCACAGAATGAATTCATTTTTTATTATAGTACAATTCAATTATAGTACATTCATGTGTAATTTTAAGATAGTACTTAGTAATACAAAAAATCTGTATTGCTTGGAACAATTACATTATTGTATTGCATTCGTCAAAATTAGTGGTCCATATTACAAGAGTGAAAATTTTGAGCTAGACAGCTGCATAATTTTGTAATATTTACTGCACACCAGCAAAATGTTATTTTGATATCAGTAAATTTAAACTATATAACATTAAAAAATATATATATACATAATTAGTTAACAGTTGTAAATTGTGTGTGCCATAAAAAAAGACAAATACAAATTTGAATAACACTATGATTACGATTAACATATAAGATACTTCAACATGAAAAATTCAGTTTTGCAGTCAAGCCGCCATTCACGAAAAGCACCGGTGCCAAAAACTGATTTTTTATCGTCTCAGCGCGCTTCATAAACTCATCAATTGAGTAGAAATCCTTAGACACCAAAAAGAGTTTCAAACAAGCTTCGAACTAGCTGAATGCGGTGAAATTTTTAATACCCTCAAGTTGATAAATCTGACACCAGCCTACGATGGCAGCATTTCAGTCTACCGTTCTGTGGTGTTGTGTTCTGTAATTTTCCCTGCCCCTGGTCTCATAGTGATGGAAGTCTCTCGCTTGTGCCAAATCACACTTTGACCAGAAATAAATAGACCCCTCAAAGTTGCAAAGGCAAGGCAAAGTCAGTAACTAGAACTCCTTGAAGATATTCTCATACGAATATATTTGAGATCTATATCATATCTAAATTTGAGATTTTAATCTAGTTATACATGTAGCCTAATGACCCAAATAATAGACTTGAAATTTTACATGCAACCTCAGTGAAGCCCGTTACACGAATATAGTGTGGCGTACCCCTATATTGAAATAAGTGGATCAAGATGCCCTAGACTGAAGGGAATGGTGGATTAAAAACGGCCAACATATATCCCATAGTACGTTGGTTGAACTAAAGAGGGCAGTATTGTTGATACCCTAACAACCAACAATACCATCCCTCCAAACCCCAATCCCATCCCTTTCCAATTTCGTTCCTTTTCCTTTATTTAGTTCTATTACGTTCCTGGAAGCGTGTAAAGATAATTATATTTTGGGCCCTTATTTTGTTCCTTTATTTATAACAATCGTTTTGGATGTAAACAACCGTTTGGTTAAAAAAAGGGTTGCACAATATAAGAAATTATGTGATGCATCTGAATATCTAGAAAAATAACAGAGAACTAAGGACACTTCATGTGGATTTTGGCCAATATCTGGCCTGACACTACAAAGTTGATAATGTGAACAGTTGATATTAAAAATCACAATATCATTTTAAACTGGAGGTAGACATATCGCACTTTATCGTTTAGATTGTATCGTATTTTAACAAAGTAGGTTGCAACATATATTCCAATAAAAATTGCTATATTGATTTTCACCTTACATTTTTTTCATAATAAGTTTTTGTTTGCTCAAAATTCAGCACCATGACAAACGTGTATGTTTAAAGTACCAGTTTAAACAACACTACTTACAGTGCAGTATCCAAAATTTAAATACAATTTTGTTTGAAATTAAAACGAAAATTGCCATAAAATATTTTACGAACTGATACAGTTTTATAAAAATAAAAATATCAAATTAAAAATCCTGGCTTATTTCGCCAAATTACAGCTATACTTGTTTGCAGTTAGCTATCCTACGGCGAGTAAGAAAACGTTATTTCACCGAAGTAACGAAGGAAATGCGATTGTAAAAGAAGCTGCAGGTGGAACCCAGCCTGAGGTCGACCGAGGATTGCTGAGTGATTGATTGATGGAGGAACTGACAGCCGCAGGTGTGACGTCATCAATATTGAGGCAGACTGAGAGAACGTCTTTTGTCCAATATTTTCAGCCCTTAGGGACGCTTCGCTTGTTCAAGGACAAAATGAACGTACCTAGCGGAAAAATAAATAGAATATGGATGTTTAATATTATTAAAATACACTCATACGAATTAAAATGTTTCGTTGAAACGTGATGTTTAACAATATAAAATTGGAGGAATTTATTACTGGATCATGCTTTTTTAGATTACATAAATATTCTCCATTAAAGTATGCTTTTAATAACATGTTAATTATTGTTCTATATTACGGAAATTTAAGGTAAGTCCAGATGTTAAGATAAGATTTTTTCTCCGGATATTTGCCATCGTTCAGTGATACAATACAATCAGTAATGCTACGTTTCGAGATCTGCGATCTGATCTCTTTTTCAGGTGTTAGCTAAACTAATGCAAGACTGCAATATAGGTTAAAGTAAACATGTAGAACGTTGTGATACGCATAATTCAGGAACAACAGCCATATATTGTGTGTCTATTCCATGCACACTAACTCCAAAACAAGCACCTAATAAAACTAAGCACTAGTTATTAAAACTGAACTTCAGAATACAGGTCACAATAGGTCTGCACTCACCGGCCAACCAAATAGCCAACCAAAACTGAAACTTCAAACAAAGGATGTACAAGGTAAGTAAAGAAAGATTTAAAATTGGTAAGCCAATACGTTACGTGAAAATAAAATCATTTCCTCAAAACTCATACGAGGACGAAGGCCTAAAAGAAAAGTTTTTTCTCGTGAGACAAAAGAAAGAAAAGACGTCTTAAACACGCAAATAAAAACTCATCCGTTTTTATTTTAGTAGATTATTTAATACAATACTTAGAAACTGCTATTTTAGCCTTTCTATTATAATAGGAGCCCAAAGCCAATTCTAATTGCACAAAACCTGGCTATTATTGAAACCATGGAAATAATGTTTCTTATGAATGAAATCGCTCGTCAGTCATAACAGTTTTGGTGGAGGACTAAATTATAGAGCATAACAAGGGTTAACCCCTTAAGAACATAAAAATAATAGTTTTTCTCAAATAATATTTTTCCTAGCTTGCTATACTTAAAAACTGTTAGTTATATAGCCGCCAGACAACTTGATAACGAGTGTATGTCGGCATTTTTAGGATCAGCATGTAGTTAACTGACGCTGATTTAACATTTATTTACTTTTTGGAAAGTTGGTTTTAAATGTGTAAAGATGAAAACGTTCTAATATTAGATAATTGTGGTTTTTATTTTTAACTCTTTTAATACCCTCCCGTTTCGACCCCTACCAAAACTGACGATCGATTTCTTTTTTGTTCTCTTAGGACAAGAAGCTTAGGAAATTGCATCTAGTCCTATAAGGACTTTTGCGCTACTTCCAGAGTGATATTCTGGATATTCAGGATATTCTGGATGGGTAAGGTGGAGGGTAGGAGCCGCCTCGTGTCGGGTTCCATGAAGAAGAATTTAGGGGAAGTAGTATCCCCTCGGAAGAAGGAGTGACAGCTCTGAACAAGCCTCTACAGTCAAAGCAGGCAGGGGGTGGCACACCCTCATTTCTAGGCCAGCAAGAACCTTTGACTCGTAGGGACGAACCGCACCAACCCTAACAGTCATCTCCCGCAGTAGACTAGACCTACCGAATTTCCCTTGCATCCCAAAATCTCAACATTTACGGTTAGTGATGTGCCGCTCCTGGACACTCATAAGGTTGCCTAGATTTACGTGACACGTCGGATTTTGTTGGACCCAGTGTACATTCATCTGGAAGGTATAAACCAGCCAGAAGTGAACCCTCCTGGGGGAGTCTATTTCTTGATAAGGGAATTTCCCATCGATTTAAAGAAAAATTAGGTTTATACTTATAAGATGTATACAAAAATTAATTTTAAATAATTGGATCCATTCCTTACACTTATATTGTATGCTAAAAATATTATACAGTTCAAATTCCATTCGTATTAATGAACAGGATTTTAAGTGTGAAATATAATTGTATACTCGTTAATTTATTGTATGTAAATTATTATTTAAAAATTATTGGATATTTAATATTGCGTTAGTTCATTTGCAGTACGAGAAGTTACGTTCGGCGTTATTTTTCCATCTTTGAAAATTGTTATTTAGTTTTTCAGAATAAGACTACTTTTCATTGAAATATTATGTAACTTACAAGCCATGTATAAAGTAAATATACATGGTATATATTTCTATTGCTATAGATAGATGATTTAGAGTACAGTATGCCTGCGAAACTAGGATTATTAATCATCCAATAAAACGGTTTGCATGAGAGATCGATTATTCGATATGCCAGAGGACGTTCACCATGAATAAAACACTCATTCGTAAATGACGTTGGCTTAAAAGCCTTGGCTTTTGAGAGCAGTTCACAGCCTCAGCTGTGATTCGACAGCTGATTTGGTTCATTTTAAAGCCCCGCTCTTTTAAGCCCACGCCATTTATGAACGCTTTATGCTTAATGGTACACCGCTTGCGATGGCTATTATACTGAGTACCTCGTAATCCCGGATCAGTAGACATACTGAAGAGTCAGTTTGGGGCCATATTTCTTCATTTTCCCAACATTTATTTCGTTCACTGCTATTTTGTTATGTTATGCCCAAGCGTAAACAAAAAAGTTTGGGTTCATGAATGTAGTCAATTCATTTAGTTTAAAACAGCATAGCGCATTAAAGTTTTCACTTATTTGCACAAATTGGTAGTAATTACTGAATTAAATTTTAAGTTTAGCTCCAGTTCACCTTCCTTTTATTGCAGCTTCTGGTATCTGATGCTGTCTCAGACCTGACTCCTGGAATCTCGAGTCATGTTCGTCTGAAGAGATCCGAAGAAAGTCGCCGACGAAGAAGCTCAAACCCAAACATTTACATCGTTGCGACATCAGAGACACCAATAAATAGGTGAAGCGGTAGTCTCATCGTCTCATCAGGTACATATTGGTGCAGGTACAGGAAGGAGAACTCAAAATTGAATTGAATCAACTCTTCCTACCATAGCTACGTTATGTGTAGAATTACTGAAAGTTTTAAAGGCGAATAACTTCTAAAGTGGGTACTTTTGCGGTTTTAAAGTGAACTAAATTACAAAACCGATATTGGTTTCAATAATTAATCTATAACTAAACACTGTACTCGAACGCAAAAGAACACAACTGGTTTGCTATGCTGTGTTAATTTTATCTAAACTAATCGCTTTACATAATATTATTAGGTGTCTGTGGTGGAACGACCTTGTGTTGCACGCCTTAAAACAAAGTTAAACATAAAAAGTTATTATGAGCCCCTATGTTTGTCGTAGAATCATGTGTCTTCAATGAGATGTTTAATTTTGAAGATTAATCATATCTTTACGTATCCAAAATCGTTTGAATCTTCACATCACGTATATATGGTGGGGAGTTTTGCTTTAATGTAAAAATTCAAGCTCCATTTCCGCTTAGGTAACCAAACTTAGATTCTTTGTAGCATAGGTATCTCTGATGTCGGAGCGATGCAAGCAAAGTATTCGTTGCCAATCGTTTATGGATCTCTCCAGACAGACAAGAACTCCTATATTCTCAGATTTCAGGCGCTGCACGTTGAGAGGGAAATAGAACTTTACTCAATATTCGTATTTTAATCATGCCATTTAAGTAAAATACTGTTTTAAATATTAACGATGATTTAAAAAAATAATCAATATAGATCCAGATTGTTCTAAAAATGTTCTTGGGTGCGTAGCCCCTTTAAAATAAGACACTCCCCCCCCCAACAATTCTAGAACCAAAGATAGACGTAGAAGTGTTTGAAATTCAACACTGTTCTCATAAAGCTAAAATCAAGTGCAGCCCGTTTATTACAATCGTGTAAAATCACAACCATTACCTTTAAGAAGGTTTTGAAAATCCTGTGTTGTTTTAGGATCCGTTATTCTTTCGCTGCAATATAGTGAGGAAGCGTTTAAAGCTGAAATATTGTTTGAGCTAACCTGGAATTGTTTTATGTAGTTTGAGGCAGACCACCAATCCACGATGAATAGCAGCTCAACCAAGAAACCCGCCTTCTTCGTTTGACCGAAACCCACATATTTCGACGCCAAAGAATTCAGAAAAATATTATTTTACTTTCAAAAATACCCCAAAAAGACACTCTATGTGGGCAGAGGACAGTTTTGAAGGATTTCGAACTGTAATTTAGGTCGATTCGTACATCATTTAACACCTCTTTATTCACTGATCATTTTGAAAAAAGTTTGAAGTATTCATTCTTGTATACAAACCGTCGAAAAGTCAGTACTGTTTCAACGTATGCTTTTTTAAATTTCAGTAAGTTAAAAATTTTAAATAATCCAAATTTTTATCCCACGTTACCAAATAAGTATTCCCTCCAAATATGTTACAGTTTTCACTTTACAAAACACTTGGTTCCAATCTAAAAATATTTTAATATAGGATTTTTAAAGCTCGTAAATTCCAAAAATTTTAAAGATTAGGTTCTGATTTCCATTACACCTATCAATAACTCTCTTAAGAACTAAGAAAAATTTAATTATATTTTAGCTTTATTAAAGCAAAAATTATAAATAAATAAAAATAAATAAATGAAATAATAAATTTACTTTACAAAATTTGACAACTTATGTAGAACAAACATGAATCATCTTACTCAACTGTTGCGTTCCTCGATGTTTTACCCCTATATATATATATATATATATATATATATATATATATATATATATATATATATGTATGTATGGACACAAAGTTCTTAAAATGTTTATTTAAATAATTCATACTTTGCAGATAGCATTTTCAGATCCAAACTGAGAAACTATTGTAATTAATTTGTTCCGAAACGTGAAAACACGTATTTCACTAAAACAACTTTTCTAGGATTTCGAATGTTTAACCGTATTCTGCATTATATAAAAGCTAATTTCACAACAGTTCATTCCTTTCGTAAAATTCTAAGAAGATGGTTGTTTAGCGTCGATGATATTGAAAATTTAATGTTTAATATACAGGTTTATAAAGTTTTCTAAGTAATAATTCATGTCCGTTATATTATTATGCATGCATAGTTACTTTTTAAAATCATATGCAAGTTCTGCGCTATTCTGTATCCGTATTGGTAATTAATATTTCAATTCTAATTGCAAAGCATTTTAGTCTATTTCTTGCAGTTGCTTTGTTTTGTTTTTTAAACAATGAACCACTCTTCTTTCGCTGTTTCAGGTGGATTTTATATTATCAATAGCATTTCTATTTCATTTGATGGAGCTTAATGAAACTATTACAATATTTTCATTTCATGTTTATTGTATACTCTCTACTAAAATTGGCATTATTGTTTTAACTTAATTTACTTTTGCTACTCAACATTACTTATATAGTGATGTGAGAATCCTCCGAAGGGGCTTGCCTTGGAGGAATTCTGCTTAGCCTCTTTCAATATAGAATAGTGTTCTGTTAAAAAAAATGTTATATTTTTTTTATAGATTTAATATACGTCATACATTGTACATGGTCTTTATCTTATTTATTTGTAGCATATCCTTTTTAAGAGATAAATCATTTATATTATTTAATGTTTTTAATCATACTGTAACAAGAGCAACAATGTTTCGCAAGGAACTATATCGAATCACATAGTACCATCTAAATCGTCAAGCAATTATTACTCAACAGGGCATCCCAGCTCCATTACTTGCCCTTCGGATATAATTATAACGGATCCATTGCTCTACAGAGGCTGTGATTGGTTTAACTACTGCATCATCCCTTCAATACGTACAGCAGACAGTAAACTACATCCAATATGTTATTAGCAATTATCATATTAATTTATAAAACAATTTTATAACTGCTTTGCATCGTAATTTATTACAGTAATACAATTCAGCCATGTAGACCTTTTAAATGCTAATGTGCAGCATATTCAAACACATGAATATTGTGTATATTGTGTCGTGATATTCAATAACATGTTAAGTTATTGATGAGTTGTTTTTATACGCTTAGGTGTTTACCATCCGCCTCAAAATAGAATGCAATGATCTGCAAAGTCTTCTGTTGACTTTGCAGACAATAAAAAGTATGTCCGCAAAGTCATGTCACACTTTTAAATAACTTTACTTACAAAAGTATATACAGCAGAAGCATGAGACTACCATAGGATTAAAGAGTACAGTTTTGCGTCAGTTTATCTGAGTTTAACATGAGCACCATTAATCACCCTGCAGACGTCCAAGAGAACTTTGATCTCCCATATTTTGATCAGGATTTCCGGGGTAATTGAATCAATCGCAGTTCTGATTCGTTGCTTTAAGTTTTCAATATACGAAATTTATGACGATGCGCATTTCCACGTAAGTGATAGATGTCCCAATTCGGTTTACAAAATGTGATTCAAGTTCATTT